>NW_025726251.1:0-2500 GCF_021461395.2 Schistocerca americana
GTAACCTGTATTGCGCCTTAACGTAACCTGTATTGCGCCTTAACGTAACCTGTATTGCGCCTTAACGTAACCTGTATTGCGCCTTAACGTAACCTGTATTGCGCCTTAACGTAACCTGTATTGCGCCTTAACGTAACCTGTATTGCGCCTTAACGTAACCTGTATTGCGCCTTAACGTAACCTGTATTGCGCCTTAACGTAACCTGTATTGCGCCTTAACGTAACCTGTATTGCGCCTTAACGTAACCTGTATTGCGCCTTAACGTAACCTGTATTGCGCCTTAACGTAACCTGTATTGCGCCTTAACGTAACCTGTATTGCGCCTTAACGTAACCTGTATTGCGCCTTAACGTAACCTGTATTGCGCCTTAACGTAACCTGTATTGCGCCTTAACGTAACCTGCATTGCGCCTTAACGTAACCTGCATTGCGCCTTAACGTAACCTGTATTGCGCCTTAACGTAACCTGTATTGCGCCTTAACGTAACCTGTATTGCGCCTTAACGTAACCTGTATTGCGCCTTAACGTAACCTGTATTGCGCCTTAACGTAACCTGTATTGCGCCTTAACGTAACCTGTATTGCGCCTTAACGTAACCGATATTGCGCCTTAACGTAACCTATATTGCGCCGTAACGTAACCTATATTGCGCCGTAACGTAACCCACATTGCCCCTTAACGTAACCCACATTGCCCCTTAACGTAACCCACATTGCCCCTTAACGTAACCCAACACACGTTGGGCCTTAACCCAACACACGTTGGGCCTTAACCCAACACACGTTGGGCCTTAACCCAACACACGTTGGGCCTTAACCCAACACACGTTGGGCCTTAACCCAACACACGTTGGGCCTTAACCCAACACACGTTGGGCCTTAACCCAACACACGTTGGGCCTTAACCCAACACACGTTGGGCCTTAACCCAACACACGTTGGGCCTTAACCCAACACACGTTGGGCCTTAACCCAACACACGTTGGGCCTTAACCCAACACACGTTGGGCCTTAACCCAACACACGTTGGGCCTTAACCCAACACACGTTGGGCCTTAACCTGCTCTGTAATTGTCATACGACGCGTTAAATTAGTGTAGTGTTGCCTAACTGCAACCCCCGCAATATAGTTTGCTACTCGCACTGCCCGGTCCCCAGTGTATCGCTTCATGTTAAACACCTTGCAGCTATACACTGTAATGTGGATGGCAGCAGGACGTACATGCTCAATGCCCTTTGCAGTTGTTCATTGGCATTTGCAGTTGTTCATTGGCATTCGCATGTGCGAAGCACTTAGCCTACGCTGTGGTACGGCCTGTGTCAACTGTCCGCTGATGTTGTACGTCCAAATCACACACTGTACTGCACATTGGTCCTCATGTACTGAATGATACATCGTGGTACATGTGACCGTACAACGACTGCGCCAACAACGGCGAACCATGCGGTCCAAATGTTGTGCACTCAGCTACGTGTCGTCTCCCTATAAGAGCTGGATTGCAGTGTGGTATGCCCTGGATGGCGATCAGCATGAGCCGTCTGTTGATGTAGTGGCGCGTGTTGTCAGACGTAGTCGTCTCTTCTCACACACCGTGATAGCATGGTGCACTGCGTTCCACATCTGCGACATGCGACAGAGGCCGGTTGACAGTCGTTCGCGCAATGGACATCGCATACGTACGGGGGCCACCTTCCACGTGTTCGCGAAGCGTGCACATGTTGTTGCGTGTATGTGGGCAGACATAGTGTGTCGTGACACCTGACACAGGCATGCAACAATCGTTGAATTTGCAAATGGCGATGGACGCCTACGTTTGCTGGTGACGTTATGCAAATGAACAACTGGTAAACCGTTGTGGTGCGGTTGTTCTCGCTAGAGGTGAATCAGTGATGGCGACGATCGGTTGAGCTACCAACCGGTTGTTCCAGCGATACCCACCATGCCCACGAACGTGAATGGCATCTGGGTGTGAAGCGATACGCGGCGGTGGCTGGGTGGGACCGTCCCCGGCCGGTGAGGGGGGGCCTCCCGGCGTGCTGGCCGCGCGGTGCGTGGGCGCACGCGCTACAGCCGGCTGGTGGGGGCGGCCAGTGGCAGGCGCGCCGGCCGACGGAGGCGGCAGGCGGCGCAGCTGCGCGCCGGCGCACCCTGCACGCGGCGCCGTGCGGCCAAAGTAGGTCCTCGCGGGCCCGGTGCGAAGCGCGGTGGACATCTGCAGTGTGCTGGTCCGATTGAGGACTGTGTGCGCTGAGGATGCGCCGCCGCCCGGCGCTCGGCGCCGCGACGCCGTCTGCTGCTCGGTCGCCTCTGCGGTTCTCGCAGGTGGTTTGTATCGCAGCTGTGCGGACGTGTTGGCGCGTGCGCTGTGCTGGGAGAGTTCGCTTCGGCACCCAAGTGGGGCTTTTGTCCTTCTGTGGCGCTGGCGTTGGAGCTGCCGGTCACCGTAGGTGGCGCGTGTTGTCTCCCGCCGGCAATGCCACGACAGCACGCTCCCGGGC
>NW_025726251.1:7500-10000 GCF_021461395.2 Schistocerca americana
GCGTTCGAGTTCCCTGGAATCCTCTAGCAGGGAGATAGGGTTTGGAACGCGAAGAGCACCGCAGTTGCGGCGGTGTCCCGATCTTCCCCTCGGACCTTGAAAATCCGGGAGAGGGCCACGTGGAGGTGTCGCGCCGGTTCGTACCCATATCCGCAGCAGGTCTCCAAGGTGAAGAGCCTCTAGTCGATAGAATAATGTAGGTAAGGGAAGTCGGCAAATTGGATCCGTAACTTCGGGATAAGGATTGGCTCTGAGGATCGGGGCGTGTCGGGCTTGGTCGGGAAGTGGGTCAGCGCTAACGTGCCGGGCCTGGGCGAGGTGAGTGCCGTAGGGGTGCCGGTAAGTGCGGGCGTTTAGCGCGGGCGTGGTCTGCTCTCGCCGTTGGTTGGCCTCGTGCTGGCCGGCGGTGCAGGATGCGCGCGCCTGCGCGGCGTTCGCGCCCCGGTGCTTCAACCTGCGTGCAGGATCCGAGCTCGGTCCCGTGCCTTGGCCTCCCACGGATCTTCCTTGCTGCGAGGCCGCGTCCGCCTTAGCGTGCTCCTCCGGGGGCGCGCGGGTGCGCGGATTCTCTTCGGCCGCCATTCAACGATCAACTCAGAACTGGCACGGACTGGGGGAATCCGACTGTCTAATTAAAACAAAGCATTGCGATGGCCCTAGCGGGTGTTGACGCAATGTGATTTCTGCCCAGTGCTCTGAATGTCAACGTGAAGAAATTCAAGCAAGCGCGGGTAAACGGCGGGAGTAACTATGACTCTCTTAAGGTGGCCAAGTGGCTGCGGTGTGGCTGCATCCGGACTTGGCTTCTCGAAGTGCGGTCTTGATGTAGTCGTGCTGCTGCTGCGAGGTGCCTTCCTTGGGTTATAGTTACAGGGAGAGTGATGCGCAATACATGGGCCTAGCCCTCTTAGCCTCTCCTCTCCTGCGGTCTTCTCCCCTTCTCGTGGGCCCGCTGATTTCGCAGAGTGGAAGACCGCACCAGGGGCTTGGGGGGGTTACCAGCCCCCCCTCGCACTATCCCTTTTTTAGTTGGGGGCAGTAAGCAGAGAATAAGTGGTGGCCCTTCCGCTGAAGGTGCCACCCCAACTCCCCCAGCACCTAGCCGGCCAACCGGCCGTGCCGAAAATCTTGTAACTTTTGCAGCTATGTATACCTGTAGTGAGTGCCACCGCAGCTTTACAACCAAGAACGGTCTCGGGGTCCATCGCCGCCGCCAACATCTTGCGGCCGCCAACGCGGAGATCGTCACGGAGAGGCATCGCGCGAGGTGGACGGAGGAAGAAGTCCTGTCGCTCGCCAAGGCAGAGGCCGAACTGTTCCTCGAGAGGGACGCCCGGTTCTTCTTTGTAAATCAAGAGCTCATCAGGATGTTCCCCGACCGAACGCTTGAGGCAATCAAGTGCCGACGGCGGCAAGCTGCCCACAAGCAGCTTGTCCGCCAATTCATGGAGGCGCTTGAGATCGGTCGGGGGGAAGAGCCGGCGTCCCGCCGGGGAGCGGCGAGCCCGCTGCCTGACGCGGGCGAGGCCGCTGCGCCGCCCGTCGACGCAGCCGAGGACTTCGCGGCCGACACCACCGGGCCGCCGCCGGAGGGGCCGACTGACGCCGCCATCTGGGAGCATCTGGCGGGGCTACCCGCTTCCGCCCAGCGTTTCTCTGCCCTGGATCGTGTCATCGGTCTGGGGCGGGGCACGCCGCCCGATGTCATCCTGGGCATGCTCCCGGATGCCCTTGCGTCGGTCGGGTCCAGAGGGGAGAGATCAATCACCAGGACACAGCGGCCGCGCCAACCATCGAAGCGGCCGCCTGCCGCGCCGCCAACGCAGAAGCGCAAGCGGCGCCGCTGGGAGTACGCGAGAACGCAGGATGCCTTCCGACGGTCGCGTGCGCGTTGCGTGCGCGGCCTCTTGGATGGCACCCTGCTCCAGCCGCCACCTGCCATCCCTGGTCTGCTGGACTTCTGGGCGGACCTCTTCACCAAGAAGCCCATCTCCACCGCGGGCTTCATTCGTGACCGCCTCCTCCCGCACTCAGAGCCCGTCGCTCTCGAGTGCATATGGGGGCCGGTCACACATGAGGAGGTCGCCGCCGCGTTGCCGCCCAGGGGATCAGCAGCCGGGCCGGACGGCCTTACCCCAGCGGAGTTGCGGCGTCTGCCGCACGAAGTCCTGGTGAAAGTGATGAATCTCTTCCTTCTGGCCCGCGCCCTTCCGGAACGCCTGCTTCGCGCGCGGACGTCCCTTCTCCCGAAAACGGCTGCACCAACATCCCCCGCTGACTTTCGCCCCGTTACGGTCTGCTCGGTGTTGGCGCGGACCTTTCACAAGGTTCTCGCGTCACGCCTGATGCGCGCTTGTGCTGTGGACGAACGTCAGCGGGCATTCATCCCTCGGGATGGGATGTTGGAAAATACCTTCATCTTGGACACTGCTCTCACCGACGCAGTTCGCTCCTGCCGCTCTGTCTTTGTGGCATCGATCGACGTATCTAAGGCATTCGA
>NW_025726251.1:15000-20000 GCF_021461395.2 Schistocerca americana
CACGTCAGCCACACACCCTTATCACGCACTACTCTCTGCCTGTAACACGCACACAGACAATATGTAAGCACCAGCATGGAACAACACCCAGTGCATCCTCTCCGCCACATTAGACAATCCACACTGTCATAACCAGACTGGGAGGTCCACTCAGAAAACAGAATATCCCACCCACCCGACAACCACCATTGCTCAGCCAAGCCACCAACACCCACACATGTCCTACACAGGGGTGCACCCAACATCACAATACTGCCTCCTCTCACAGCACACAAACAATGGCAGGAATGAAAGACACAGGTCTGCCACAAGCATGGAATGAGAGCGCCGCCTGTCATGAGCCAAAGGTGCATCCTGACGTGGCAAATCAGATGATGCCGCAGGCATCCACTTACTATAATCACAATCAACAAACCGGCCGCCCCGCCCCGCCCCCCATTAAACCTTTCCTTACAACAATGTGTACCTTAACCTAACCTATATCGTACCGTAACCTAACCTATATCGTACCGTAACCTAACCTATGTCGTACCGTAACCTAACCTATGTCGTACCGTAACCTAACCTATGTCGTACCGTAACCTAACCTATGTCGTACCGTAACCTAACCTATGTCGTACCGTAACCTAACCTATGTCGTACCGTAACCTAACCTATGTCGTACCGTAACCTAACCTATGTCGTACCGTAACCTAACCTATGTCGTACCGTAACCTAACCTATGTCGTACCTTAACCTAACCTATGTCGTACCTTAACCTAACCTATGTCGTACCTTAACCTAACCTATGTCGTACCTTAACCTAACCTATGTCGTACCTTAACCTAACCTATGTCGTACCTTAACCTAACCTATGTCGTACCTTAACCTAACCTATGTCGTACCTTAACCTAACCTATGTCGTACCTTAACCTAACCTATGTCGTACCTTAACCTAACCTATGTCGTACCTTAACCTAACCTATGTCGTACCTTAACCTAACCTATGTCGTACCTTAACCTAACCTATGTCGTACCTTAACCTAACCTATGTCGTACCTTAACCTAACCTATGTCGTACCTTAACCTAACCTATGTCGTACCTTAACCTAACCTATGTCGTACCTTAACCTAACCTATGTCGTACCTTAACCTAACCTATGTCGTACCTTAACCTAACCTATGTCGTACCTTAACCTAACCTATGTCGTACCTTAACCTAACCTATGTCGTACCTTAACCTAACCTATGTCGTACCTTAACCTAACCTATGTCGTACCTTAACCTAACCTATGTCGTACCTTAACCTAACCTATGTCGTACCTTAACCTAACCTATGTCGTACCTTAACCTAACCTATGTCGTACCTTAACCTAACCTATGTCGTACCTTAACCTAACCTATGTCGTACCTTAACCTAACCTATGTCGTACCTTAACCTAACCTATGTCGTACCTTAACCTAACCTATGTCGTACCTTAACCTAACCTATGTCGTACCTTAACCTAACCTGTATTGCGCCTTAACCTAACCTGTATTGCGCCTTAACCTAACCTGTATTGCGCCTTAACGTAACCTGTATTGCGCCTTAACGTAACCTGTATTGCGCCTTAACGTAACCTGTATTGCGCCTTAACGTAACCTGTATTGCGCCTTAACGTAACCTGTATTGCGCCTTAACGTAACCTGTATTGCGCCTTAACGTAACCTGTATTGCGCCTTAACGTAACCTGTATTGCGCCTTAACGTAACCTGTATTGCGCCTTAACGTAACCTGTATTGCGCCTTAACGTAACCTGTATTGCGCCTTAACGTAACCTGTATTGCGCCTTAACGTAACCTGTATTGCGCCTTAACGTAACCTGTATTGCGCCTTAACGTAACCTGTATTGCGCCTTAACGTAACCTGTATTGCGCCTTAACGTAACCTGTATTGCGCCTTAACGTAACCTGTATTGCGCCTTAACGTAACCTGTATTGCGCCTTAACGTAACCTGTATTGCGCCTTAACGTAACCTGTATTGCGCCTTAACGTAACCTGCATTGCGCCTTAACGTAACCTGCATTGCGCCTTAACGTAACCTGTATTGCGCCTTAACGTAACCTGTATTGCGCCTTAACGTAACCTGTATTGCGCCTTAACGTAACCTGTATTGCGCCTTAACGTAACCTGTATTGCGCCTTAACGTAACCTGTATTGCGCCTTAACGTAACCTGTATTGCGCCTTAACGTAACCGATATTGCGCCTTAACGTAACCTATATTGCGCCGTAACGTAACCTATATTGCGCCGTAACGTAACCCACATTGCCCCTTAACGTAACCCACATTGCCCCTTAACGTAACCCACATTGCCCCTTAACGTAACCCAACACACGTTGGGCCTTAACCCAACACACGTTGGGCCTTAACCCAACACACGTTGGGCCTTAACCCAACACACGTTGGGCCTTAACCCAACACACGTTGGGCCTTAACCCAACACACGTTGGGCCTTAACCCAACACACGTTGGGCCTTAACCCAACACACGTTGGGCCTTAACCCAACACACGTTGGGCCTTAACCCAACACACGTTGGGCCTTAACCCAACACACGTTGGGCCTTAACCCAACACACGTTGGGCCTTAACCCAACACACGTTGGGCCTTAACCCAACACACGTTGGGCCTTAACCTGCTCTGTAATTGTCATACGACGCGTTAAATTAGTGTAGTGTTGCCTAACTGCAACCCCCGCAATATAGTTTGCTACTCGCACTGCCCGGTCCCCAGTGTATCGCTTCATGTTAAACACCTTGCAGCTATACACTGTAATGTGGATGGCAGCAGGACGTACATGCTCAATGCCCTTTGCAGTTGTTCATTGGCATTTGCAGTTGTTCATTGGCATTCGCATGTGCGAAGCACTTAGCCTACGCTGTGGTACGGCCTGTGTCAACTGTCCGCTGATGTTGTACGTCCAAATCACACACTGTACTGCACATTGGTCCTCATGTACTGAATGATACATCGTGGTACATGTGACCGTACAACGACTGCGCCAACAACGGCGAACCATGCGGTCCAAATGTTGTGCACTCAGCTACGTGTCGTCTCCCTATAAGAGCTGGATTGCAGTGTGGTATGCCCTGGATGGCGATCAGCATGAGCCGTCTGTTGATGTAGTGGCGCGTGTTGTCAGACGTAGTCGTCTCTTCTCACACACCGTGATAGCATGGTGCACTGCGTTCCACATCTGCGACATGCGACAGAGGCCGGTTGACAGTCGTTCGCGCAATGGACATCGCATACGTACGGGGGCCACCTTCCACGTGTTCGCGAAGCGTGCACATGTTGTTGCGTGTATGTGGGCAGACATAGTGTGTCGTGACACCTGACACAGGCATGCAACAATCGTTGAATTTGCAAATGGCGATGGACGCCTACGTTTGCTGGTGACGTTATGCAAATGAACAACTGGTAAACCGTTGTGGTGCGGTTGTTCTCGCTAGAGGTGAATCAGTGATGGCGACGATCGGTTGAGCTACCAACCGGTTGTTCCAGCGATACCCACCATGCCCACGAACGTGAATGGCATCTGGGTGTGAAGCGATACGCGGCGGTGGCTGGGTGGGACCGTCCCCGGCCGGTGAGGGGGGGCCTCCCGGCGTGCTGGCCGCGCGGTGCGTGGGCGCACGCGCTACAGCCGGCTGGTGGGGGCGGCCAGTGGCAGGCGCGCCGGCCGACGGAGGCGGCAGGCGGCGCAGCTGCGCGCCGGCGCACCCTGCACGCGGCGCCGTGCGGCCAAAGTAGGTCCTCGCGGGCCCGGTGCGAAGCGCGGTGGACATCTGCAGTGTGCTGGTCCGATTGAGGACTGTGTGCGCTGAGGATGCGCCGCCGCCCGGCGCTCGGCGCCGCGACGCCGTCTGCTGCTCGGTCGCCTCTGCGGTTCTCGCAGGTGGTTTGTATCGCAGCTGTGCGGACGTGTTGGCGCGTGCGCTGTGCTGGGAGAGTTCGCTTCGGCACCCAAGTGGGGCTTTTGTCCTTCTGTGGCGCTGGCGTTGGAGCTGCCGGTCACCGTAGGTGGCGCGTGTTGTCTCCCGCCGGCAATGCCACGACAGCACGCTCCCGGGCCTCTGTCGGCAGCGGCAAGCTCAGTTGGGAGCACGGGTGGTCGCACCTAAAGCGTCTACTCGCCAAACTCCGGGCGATTGCGCCTCTCTCGAACCCGACCAAGTACTTAGGACGGCGCTGCGCGCCGCCGGGACCTGAGAGGGTTTCGAGGTGTATTGTGCAGGGGAGCTCAGCCTCCTCCTGTTTGCAGAATAATTGAGCGGACGGTTGCGTGTTCGCGCGGGCCCCCGGGACACACTCCCGGGCGGCCGGCTGCTCAGCTCTAGTTGACGCAGCTCCCTGGTTGATCCTGCCAGTAGTCATATGCTTGTCTCAAAGATTAAGCCATGCATGTCTCAGTACAAGCCGCATTAAGGTGAAACCGCGAATGGCTCATTAAATCAGTTATGGTTCCTTAGATCGTACCCACGTTACTTGGATAACTGTGGTAATTCTAGAGCTAATACATGCAAACAGAGTCCCGACCAGAGATGGAAGGGACGCTTTTATTAGATCAAAACCAATCGGTCGGCTCGTCCGGTCCGTTTGCCTTGGTGACTCTGAATAACTTTGGGCTGATCGCACGGTCCTCGTACCGGCGACGCATCTTTCAAATGTCTGCCTTATCAACTGTCGATGGTAGGTTCTGCGCCTACCATGGTTGTAACGGGTAACGGGGAATCAGGGTTCGATTCCGGAGAGGGAGCCTGAGAAACGGCTACCACATCCAAGGAAGGCAGCAGGCGCGCAAATTACCCACTCCCGGCACGGGGAGGTAGTGACGAAAAATAACGATACGGGACTCATCCGAGGCCCCGTAATCGGAATGAGTACACTTTAAATCCTTTAACGAGTATCTATTGGAGGGCAAGTCTGGTGCCAGCAGCCGCGGTAATTCCAGCTCCAATAGCGTATATTAAAGTTGTT
>NW_025726251.1:22500-25000 GCF_021461395.2 Schistocerca americana
GAGCAATCCGCGGCGGGGTCGTGTCCGGTTGCCTTTCCACTCGCCGCGGGGTGGGGCCGTTCCGGTGTGCGGTGGGCCGCACTTCTCCCCTAGTAGGACGTCGCGACCCGCTGGGTGCCGGCCTACGGCCCGGGTGCGCAGCCTGTCCTTCCGCGGGCCTCGGTTCGCGTCTGTTGGGCAGAGCCCCGGTGTCCTGGCTGGCTGCCCGGCGGTATATCTGGAGGAGTCGATTCGCCCCTTTGGGCGCTCGGGCTCCCGGCAAGCGCGCGCGGTTCTTCCCGGATGACGGACCTACCTGGCCCGGCCCCGGACCCGCGCCGCTGTTGGCTCGGGATGCTCTCGGGCGGAATAATCGCTCCCGTCAGCGGCGCTTCAGCTTTGGACAATTTCACGACCCGTCTTGAAACACGGACCAAGGAGTCTAACATGTGCGCGAGTCATTGGGCTGTACGAAACCTAAAGGCGTAATGAAAGTGAAGGTCTCGCCTTGCGCGGGCCGAGGGAGGATGGGGCTTCCCCGCCCTTCACGGGGCGGCGGCCTCCGCACTCCCGGGGCGTCTCGTCCTCATTGCGAGGTGAGGCGCACCTAGAGCGTACACGTTGGGACCCGAAAGATGGTGAACTATGCCTGGCCAGGACGAAGTCAGGGGAAACCCTGATGGAGGTCCGTAGCGATTCTGACGTGCAAATCGATCGTCGGAGCTGGGTATAGGGGCGAAAGACTAATCGAACCATCTAGTAGCTGGTTCCCTCCGAAGTTTCCCTCAGGATAGCTGGTGCTCGTACGAGTCTCATCCGGTAAAGCGAATGATTAGAGGCCTTGGGGCCGAAACGACCTCAACCTATTCTCAAACTTTAAATGGGTGAGATCTCCGGCTTGCTTGATATGCTGAAGCCGCGAGCAAACGACTCGGATCGGAGTGCCAAGTGGGCCACTTTTGGTAAGCAGAACTGGCGCTGTGGGATGAACCAAACGCCGAGTTAAGGCGCCCGAATCGACGCTCATGGGAAACCATGAAAGGCGTTGGTTGCTTAAGACAGCAGGACGGTGGCCATGGAAGTCGGAATCCGCTAAGGAGTGTGTAACAACTCACCTGCCGAAGCAACTAGCCCTGAAAATGGATGGCGCTGAAGCGTCGTGCCTATACTCGGCCGTCAGTCTGGCAGTCATGGCCGGTCCTTGCGGCCGGCCGCGAAGCCCTGACGAGTAGGAGGGTCGCGGCGGTGGGCGCAGAAGGGTCTGGGCGTGAGCCTGCCTGGAGCCGCCGTCGGTGCAGATCTTGGTGGTAGTAGCAAATACTCCAGCGAGGCCCTGGAGGGCTGACGCGGAGAAGGGTTTCGTGTGAACAGCCGTTGCACACGAGTCAGTCGATCCTAAGCCCTAGGAGAAATCCGATGTTGATGGGGGCCGTCATAGCATGATGCACTTTGTGCTGGCCCCCGTTGGGCGAAAGGGAATCCGGTTCCTATTCCGGAACCCGGCAGCGGAACCGATACAAGTCGGGCCCCTCTTTTAGAGATGCTCGTCGGGGTAACCCAAAAGGACCCGGAGACGCCGTCGGGAGATCGGGGAAGAGTTTTCTTTTCTGCATGAGCGTTCGAGTTCCCTGGAATCCTCTAGCAGGGAGATAGGGTTTGGAACGCGAAGAGCACCGCAGTTGCGGCGGTGTCCCGATCTTCCCCTCGGACCTTGAAAATCCGGGAGAGGGCCACGTGGAGGTGTCGCGCCGGTTCGTACCCATATCCGCAGCAGGTCTCCAAGGTGAAGAGCCTCTAGTCGATAGAATAATGTAGGTAAGGGAAGTCGGCAAATTGGATCCGTAACTTCGGGATAAGGATTGGCTCTGAGGATCGGGGCGTGTCGGGCTTGGTCGGGAAGTGGGTCAGCGCTAACGTGCCGGGCCTGGGCGAGGTGAGTGCCGTAGGGGTGCCGGTAAGTGCGGGCGTTTAGCGCGGGCGTGGTCTGCTCTCGCCGTTGGTTGGCCTCGTGCTGGCCGGCGGTGCAGGATGCGCGCGCCTGCGCGGCGTTCGCGCCCCGGTGCTTCAACCTGCGTGCAGGATCCGAGCTCGGTCCCGTGCCTTGGCCTCCCACGGATCTTCCTTGCTGCGAGGCCGCGTCCGCCTTAGCGTGCTCCTCCGGGGGCGCGCGGGTGCGCGGATTCTCTTCGGCCGCCATTCAACGATCAACTCAGAACTGGCACGGACTGGGGGAATCCGACTGTCTAATTAAAACAAAGCATTGCGATGGCCCTAGCGGGTGTTGACGCAATGTGATTTCTGCCCAGTGCTCTGAATGTCAACGTGAAGAAATTCAAGCAAGCGCGGGTAAACGGCGGGAGTAACAGCGCCTCCACGCCCTCACCACCGTACTTCTGCCTGGCCTGTACCATGGGCTGGCCCTCAGCCGCACCCGAGTGGGTGCGTTGAAAGCGGCAGATGTGACCATCCGTGCCGCCGTCAGGAGATGGTTCCGCCTTCCGGCGGACACTCCCCTGGGCTA
>NW_025726251.1:30000-32500 GCF_021461395.2 Schistocerca americana
TACCTTAACCTAACCTATGTCGTACCTTAACCTAACCTATGTCGTACCTTAACCTAACCTATGTCGTACCTTAACCTAACCTATGTCGTACCTTAACCTAACCTATGTCGTACCTTAACCTAACCTATGTCGTACCTTAACCTAACCTATGTCGTACCTTAACCTAACCTATGTCGTACCTTAACCTAACCTATGTCGTACCTTAACCTAACCTATGTCGTACCTTAACCTAACCTATGTCGTACCTTAACCTAACCTATGTCGTACCTTAACCTAACCTATGTCGTACCTTAACCTAACCTATGTCGTACCTTAACCTAACCTATGTCGTACCTTAACCTAACCTATGTCGTACCTTAACCTAACCTATGTCGTACCTTAACCTAACCTATGTCGTACCTTAACCTAACCTGTATTGCGCCTTAACCTAACCTGTATTGCGCCTTAACCTAACCTGTATTGCGCCTTAACGTAACCTGTATTGCGCCTTAACGTAACCTGTATTGCGCCTTAACGTAACCTGTATTGCGCCTTAACGTAACCTGTATTGCGCCTTAACGTAACCTGCATTGCGCCTTAACGTAACCTGCATTGCGCCTTAACGTAACCTGTATTGCGCCTTAACGTAACCTGTATTGCGCCTTAACGTAACCTGTATTGCGCCTTAACGTAACCTGTATTGCGCCTTAACGTAACCTGTATTGCGCCTTAACGTAACCTGTATTGCGCCTTAACGTAACCTGTATTGCGCCTTAACGTAACCGATATTGCGCCTTAACGTAACCTATATTGCGCCGTAACGTAACCTATATTGCGCCGTAACGTAACCCACATTGCCCCTTAACGTAACCCACATTGCCCCTTAACGTAACCCACATTGCCCCTTAACGTAACCCAACACACGTTGGGCCTTAACCCAACACACGTTGGGCCTTAACCCAACACACGTTGGGCCTTAACCCAACACACGTTGGGCCTTAACCCAACACACGTTGGGCCTTAACCCAACACACGTTGGGCCTTAACCCAACACACGTTGGGCCTTAACCCAACACACGTTGGGCCTTAACCCAACACACGTTGGGCCTTAACCCAACACACGTTGGGCCTTAACCCAACACACGTTGGGCCTTAACCCAACACACGTTGGGCCTTAACCCAACACACGTTGGGCCTTAACCCAACACACGTTGGGCCTTAACCCAACACACGTTGGGCCTTAACCCAACACACGTTGGGCCTTAACCTGCTCTGTAATTGTCATACGACGCGTTAAATTAGTGTAGTGTTGCCTAACTGCAACCCCCGCAATATAGTTTGCTACTCGCACTGCCCGGTCCCCAGTGTATCGCTTCATGTTAAACACCTTGCAGCTATACACTGTAATGTGGATGGCAGCAGGACGTACATGCTCAATGCCCTTTGCAGTTGTTCATTGGCATTTGCAGTTGTTCATTGGCATTCGCATGTGCGAAGCACTTAGCCTACGCTGTGGTACGGCCTGTGTCAACTGTCCGCTGATGTTGTACGTCCAAATCACACACTGTACTGCACATTGGTCCTCATGTACTGAATGATACATCGTGGTACATGTGACCGTACAACGACTGCGCCAACAACGGCGAACCATGCGGTCCAAATGTTGTGCACTCAGCTACGTGTCGTCTCCCTATAAGAGCTGGATTGCAGTGTGGTATGCCCTGGATGGCGATCAGCATGAGCCGTCTGTTGATGTAGTGGCGCGTGTTGTCAGACGTAGTCGTCTCTTCTCACACACCGTGATAGCATGGTGCACTGCGTTCCACATCTGCGACATGCGACAGAGGCCGGTTGACAGTCGTTCGCGCAATGGACATCGCATACGTACGGGGGCCACCTTCCACGTGTTCGCGAAGCGTGCACATGTTGTTGCGTGTATGTGGGCAGACATAGTGTGTCGTGACACCTGACACAGGCATGCAACAATCGTTGAATTTGCAAATGGCGATGGACGCCTACGTTTGCTGGTGACGTTATGCAAATGAACAACTGGTAAACCGTTGTGGTGCGGTTGTTCTCGCTAGAGGTGAATCAGTGATGGCGACGATCGGTTGAGCTACCAACCGGTTGTTCCAGCGATACCCACCATGCCCACGAACGTGAATGGCATCTGGGTGTGAAGCGATACGCGGCGGTGGCTGGGTGGGACCGTCCCCGGCCGGTGAGGGGGGGCCTCCCGGCGTGCTGGCCGCGCGGTGCGTGGGCGCACGCGCTACAGCCGGCTGGTGGGGGCGGCCAGTGGCAGGCGCGCCGGCCGACGGAGGCGGCAGGCGGCGCAGCTGCGCGCCGGCGCACCCTGCACGCGGCGCCGTGCGGCCAAAGTAGGTCCTCGCGGGCCCGGTGCGAAGCGCGGTGGACATCTGCAGTGTGCTGGTCCGATTGAGGACTGTGTGCGCTGAGGATGCGCCGCCGCCCGGCGCTCGGCGCCGCGACGCCGTCTGCTGCTCGGTCGCCTCTGCGG
>NW_025726251.1:42500-45000 GCF_021461395.2 Schistocerca americana
ATGTCGTACCTTAACCTAACCTATGTCGTACCTTAACCTAACCTATGTCGTACCTTAACCTAACCTATGTCGTACCTTAACCTAACCTATGTCGTACCTTAACCTAACCTATGTCGTACCTTAACCTAACCTATGTCGTACCTTAACCTAACCTATGTCGTACCTTAACCTAACCTATGTCGTACCTTAACCTAACCTATGTCGTACCTTAACCTAACCTATGTCGTACCTTAACCTAACCTATGTCGTACCTTAACCTAACCTATGTCGTACCTTAACCTAACCTATGTCGTACCTTAACCTAACCTATGTCGTACCTTAACCTAACCTATGTCGTACCTTAACCTAACCTATGTCGTACCTTAACCTAACCTATGTCGTACCTTAACCTAACCTATGTCGTACCTTAACCTAACCTATGTCGTACCTTAACCTAACCTGTATTGCGCCTTAACCTAACCTGTATTGCGCCTTAACCTAACCTGTATTGCGCCTTAACGTAACCTGTATTGCGCCTTAACGTAACCTGTATTGCGCCTTAACGTAACCTGTATTGCGCCTTAACGTAACCTGTATTGCGCCTTAACGTAACCTGTATTGCGCCTTAACGTAACCTGTATTGCGCCTTAACGTAACCTGTATTGCGCCTTAACGTAACCTGTATTGCGCCTTAACGTAACCTGTATTGCGCCTTAACGTAACCTGTATTGCGCCTTAACGTAACCTGTATTGCGCCTTAACGTAACCTGTATTGCGCCTTAACGTAACCTGTATTGCGCCTTAACGTAACCTGTATTGCGCCTTAACGTAACCTGTATTGCGCCTTAACGTAACCTGTATTGCGCCTTAACGTAACCTGTATTGCGCCTTAACGTAACCTGCATTGCGCCTTAACGTAACCTGCATTGCGCCTTAACGTAACCTGTATTGCGCCTTAACGTAACCTGTATTGCGCCTTAACGTAACCTGTATTGCGCCTTAACGTAACCTGTATTGCGCCTTAACGTAACCTGTATTGCGCCTTAACGTAACCTGTATTGCGCCTTAACGTAACCTGTATTGCGCCTTAACGTAACCGATATTGCGCCTTAACGTAACCTATATTGCGCCGTAACGTAACCTATATTGCGCCGTAACGTAACCCACATTGCCCCTTAACGTAACCCACATTGCCCCTTAACGTAACCCACATTGCCCCTTAACGTAACCCAACACACGTTGGGCCTTAACCCAACACACGTTGGGCCTTAACCCAACACACGTTGGGCCTTAACCCAACACACGTTGGGCCTTAACCCAACACACGTTGGGCCTTAACCCAACACACGTTGGGCCTTAACCCAACACACGTTGGGCCTTAACCCAACACACGTTGGGCCTTAACCCAACACACGTTGGGCCTTAACCCAACACACGTTGGGCCTTAACCCAACACACGTTGGGCCTTAACCCAACACACGTTGGGCCTTAACCCAACACACGTTGGGCCTTAACCCAACACACGTTGGGCCTTAACCTGCTCTGTAATTGTCATACGACGCGTTAAATTAGTGTAGTGTTGCCTAACTGCAACCCCCGCAATATAGTTTGCTACTCGCACTGCCCGGTCCCCAGTGTATCGCTTCATGTTAAACACCTTGCAGCTATACACTGTAATGTGGATGGCAGCAGGACGTACATGCTCAATGCCCTTTGCAGTTGTTCATTGGCATTTGCAGTTGTTCATTGGCATTCGCATGTGCGAAGCACTTAGCCTACGCTGTGGTACGGCCTGTGTCAACTGTCCGCTGATGTTGTACGTCCAAATCACACACTGTACTGCACATTGGTCCTCATGTACTGAATGATACATCGTGGTACATGTGACCGTACAACGACTGCGCCAACAACGGCGAACCATGCGGTCCAAATGTTGTGCACTCAGCTACGTGTCGTCTCCCTATAAGAGCTGGATTGCAGTGTGGTATGCCCTGGATGGCGATCAGCATGAGCCGTCTGTTGATGTAGTGGCGCGTGTTGTCAGACGTAGTCGTCTCTTCTCACACACCGTGATAGCATGGTGCACTGCGTTCCACATCTGCGACATGCGACAGAGGCCGGTTGACAGTCGTTCGCGCAATGGACATCGCATACGTACGGGGGCCACCTTCCACGTGTTCGCGAAGCGTGCACATGTTGTTGCGTGTATGTGGGCAGACATAGTGTGTCGTGACACCTGACACAGGCATGCAACAATCGTTGAATTTGCAAATGGCGATGGACGCCTACGTTTGCTGGTGACGTTATGCAAATGAACAACTGGTAAACCGTTGTGGTGCGGTTGTTCTCGCTAGAGGTGAATCAGTGATGGCGACGATCGGTTGAGCTACCAACCGGTTGTTCCAGCGATACCCACCATGCCCACGAACGTGAATGGCATCTGGGTGTGAAGCGATACGCGGCGGTGGCTGGGTGGGACCGTCCCCGGCCGGTGAGGGGGGGCCTCCCGGCGTGCTGGCCG
>NW_025726251.1:50000-60000 GCF_021461395.2 Schistocerca americana
TGCCTATACTCGGCCGTCAGTCTGGCAGTCATGGCCGGTCCTTGCGGCCGGCCGCGAAGCCCTGACGAGTAGGAGGGTCGCGGCGGTGGGCGCAGAAGGGTCTGGGCGTGAGCCTGCCTGGAGCCGCCGTCGGTGCAGATCTTGGTGGTAGTAGCAAATACTCCAGCGAGGCCCTGGAGGGCTGACGCGGAGAAGGGTTTCGTGTGAACAGCCGTTGCACACGAGTCAGTCGATCCTAAGCCCTAGGAGAAATCCGATGTTGATGGGGGCCGTCATAGCATGATGCACTTTGTGCTGGCCCCCGTTGGGCGAAAGGGAATCCGGTTCCTATTCCGGAACCCGGCAGCGGAACCGATACAAGTCGGGCCCCTCTTTTAGAGATGCTCGTCGGGGTAACCCAAAAGGACCCGGAGACGCCGTCGGGAGATCGGGGAAGAGTTTTCTTTTCTGCATGAGCGTTCGAGTTCCCTGGAATCCTCTAGCAGGGAGATAGGGTTTGGAACGCGAAGAGCACCGCAGTTGCGGCGGTGTCCCGATCTTCCCCTCGGACCTTGAAAATCCGGGAGAGGGCCACGTGGAGGTGTCGCGCCGGTTCGTACCCATATCCGCAGCAGGTCTCCAAGGTGAAGAGCCTCTAGTCGATAGAATAATGTAGGTAAGGGAAGTCGGCAAATTGGATCCGTAACTTCGGGATAAGGATTGGCTCTGAGGATCGGGGCGTGTCGGGCTTGGTCGGGAAGTGGGTCAGCGCTAACGTGCCGGGCCTGGGCGAGGTGAGTGCCGTAGGGGTGCCGGTAAGTGCGGGCGTTTAGCGCGGGCGTGGTCTGCTCTCGCCGTTGGTTGGCCTCGTGCTGGCCGGCGGTGCAGGATGCGCGCGCCTGCGCGGCGTTCGCGCCCCGGTGCTTCAACCTGCGTGCAGGATCCGAGCTCGGTCCCGTGCCTTGGCCTCCCACGGATCTTCCTTGCTGCGAGGCCGCGTCCGCCTTAGCGTGCTCCTCCGGGGGCGCGCGGGTGCGCGGATTCTCTTCGGCCGCCATTCAACGATCAACTCAGAACTGGCACGGACTGGGGGAATCCGACTGTCTAATTAAAACAAAGCATTGCGATGGCCCTAGCGGGTGTTGACGCAATGTGATTTCTGCCCAGTGCTCTGAATGTCAACGTGAAGAAATTCAAGCAAGCGCGGGTAAACGGCGGGAGTAACTATGACTCTCTGCATCCGGACTTGGCTTCTCGAAGTGCGGTCTTGATGTAGTCGTGCTGCTGCTGCGAGGTGCCTTCCTTGGGTTATAGTTACAGGGAGAGTGATGCGCAATACATGGGCCTAGCCCTCTTAGCCTCTCCTCTCCTGCGGTCTTCTCCCCTTCTCGTGGGCCCGCTGACTTCGCAGAGTGGAAGACCGCACCAGGGGCTTGGGGGGGTTACCAGCCCCCCCTCGCACTATCCCTTTTTTAGTTGGGGGCAGTAAGCAGAGAATAAGTGGTGGCCCTTCCGCTGAAGGTGCCACCCCAACTCCCCCAGCACCTAGCCGGCCAACCGACCGTGCCGAAAATCTTGTAACTTTTGCAGCTATGTATACCTGTAGTGAGTGCCACCGCAGCTTTACAACCAAGAACGGTCTCGGGGTCCATCGCCGCCGCCAACATCTTGCGGCCGCCAACGCGGAGATCGTCACGGAGAGGCATCGCGCGAGGTGGACGGAGGAAGAAGTCCTGTCGCTCGCCAAGGCGGAGGCCGAACTGTTCCTTGAGAGGGACGCCCGGTTCTTCTTCGTCAATCAAGAACTCATCAGGATGTTCCCCGACCGAACGCTCGAGGCAATCAAGTGCCGACGGCGGCAAGCTGCCCACAAGCAGCTTGTCCGCCAATTCATGGAGGCGCTTGAGATCGGTCGGGGGGAAGAGCCGGCGTCCCGCCGGGGAGCAGCGAGCCCGCTGCCTGACGCGGGCGAGGCAGCTGCGCCGCCCGTCGACGCAGCCGAGGACTTCGCGGCCGACACCACCGGGCCGCCGCCGGAGGGGCCGACTGACGCCGCCATCTGGGAGCATCTGGCGGGGCTACCCGCTTCCGCCCAGCGTTTCTCTGCCCTGGATCGTGTCATAGGTCTGGGGCGGGGCACGCCGCCCGATGTCATCCTGGGCATGCTCCCGGATGCCCTTGCGTCGGTCGGGTCCAGAGGGGAGAGATCGATCACCAGGACACAGCGGCCGCGCCAACCATCGAAGCGGCCGCCTGCCGCGCCGCCGACGCAGAAGCGCAAGCGGCGCCGCTGGGAGTACGCGAGAACGCAGGATGCCTTCCGACGGTCGCGTGCACGTTGCGTGCGCGGCCTCTTGGATGGCACCCTGCTCCAGCCGCCACCTGCCATCCCTGGTCTGCTGGACTTCTGGGCGGACCTCTTCACCAAGAAGCCCATCTCCACCGCGGGCTTCATTCGTGACCGCCTCCTCCCGCACTCAGAGCCTGTCGCTCTCGAGTGCATATGGGGGCCGGTCACACATGAGGAGGTCGCCGCCGCGTTGCCGCCCAGGGGATCAGCAGCCGGGCCGGACGGCCTTACCCCAGCGGAGTTGCGGCGCCTGCCGCACGAAGTCCTGGTGAAAGTGATGAATCTCTTCCTTCTGGCCCGCGCCCTTCCGGAACGCCTGCTTCGCGCGCGGACGTCCCTTCTCCCGAAAACGGCTGCACCAACATCCCCCGCTGACTTTCGCCCCATTACGGTCTGCTCGGTGTTGGCGCGGACCTTTCACAAGGTTCTCGCGTCACGCCTGATGCGCGCTTGTGCTGTGGACGAACGTCAGCGGGCATTCATCCCTCGGGATGGGATGTTGGAAAATACCTTCATCTTGGACACTGCTCTCACCGACGCAGTTCGCTCCTGCCGCTCTGTCTTTGTGGCATCGATCGACGTATCTAAGGCATTCGATTCGGTAGATCATGCTGCCCTTCGGCCCGTGCTGAAGGCGCATGGCCTGCCGGATTGCTTTGTCGAGTATGTCGAGCGGTGCTACGAGGGCAGCACGACAGTGATAGCGGACGGCGCCGGCGTGGGCGTGTCTGTGCAGCCAGCACGGGGCGTTCGCCAGGGTGATCCCCTCTCCCCCCTCCTGTTCAACTTTGCGGTGGACTACGTTTTAGGCCAACTGCCCTCCCACATCGGAGCTCGGATCCTCGGTCGCAGAGTCAACGCTGCGGCCTTTGCAGATGACGTCTTGCTGTTTGCAGCGACCCCGAGGGGCTTGCAGTCCCTCATCGACGCAGCTACCGCAGCCCTCGCCCACCTGGGGCTGCAGATCAACGCCCGGAAGTGTTTCACCCTCGCCTTAGTCGCGTCAGGGCGCGAGAAGAAGGTGAAGGTGGACAGCAATGTCACCTTCACAGCAGGCAATACCACCATGCCTGCCCTGCGTGTGGGTGAAACCTTCCGGTACCTGGGGCTGCAATTTTCCACGGCGGGTCGCTGTGTCTTCAATCCACGTAGCCACCTGGTGGAGCAGCTTGACGTCATCTCCCGAGCTCCGCTGAAGCCGCAACAGCGCCTCCACGCTCTCACCAACGTACTTCTCCCTGGCCTGTACCACGGGCTGGCCCTCAGCCGCACCCGGGTGGGTGCATTGAAGTCGGCCGACGTTACCATCCGGGCCGCCGTCAGGAGATGGTTCCGCCTTCCGGCGGACACCCCCCTGGGATACTTCCACGCTCCTGTTGCCCAGGGGGGCCTCGGCATTCCATCTTGCCGATGGATGGGTCCGACCCTCCGTCGGTCCCGTCTCCTGGCGCTGAAGAAGATAGGGCCAGCCTGCGACGGTGCAGGCATGGATGAGGTGCAGCGTGAGATCGAGGTGCTGGAGCGCCACCTAATGTGGGAGGGCCACCTCCTCAAATCGTCAACGCAGGTTGGGGAAATGTGGGCGGCGCGCCTACACATCGCCATTGACGGTGCGGCACTGTCATCTTCTGCCGCCGTCAGTGGCCAACATCAGTGGGTCGCCGACACCAGTCGCCTGCTATCTGGGCGTGAATACATCGACGCCCTCCGCGCCCGCATCAACGCCTTCCCTACGAAGGCACGGCGCAGTCGCGGGCGGGAGGCGGACACCAGATGCCGCGCGGGGTGCCAGGCCGTGGAGACCGCCAACCACGTACTTCAGGCTTGCTTTAGGACGCACGGGTCCCGGGTCAAGCGCCATGACGCTGTAGTGCGTTATGTCGCCCGTGGACTCGCGCAGAGGGGCTTCAATGTCTCTGTGGAGCCCCACCTCCGAACACCTGAGGGCATCCGCAAGCCTGACGTGGTGGCGGTCAAAGACGGCATCGCCCGCGTGGTCGACGCCCAGATAGTCGGAGACCACCTCCGGCTCGACTGGTGTCACTCCCAGAAGGCGGCCTACTACGACACGCCGTCCATCCGGCGTGCCATCTCCAACCTGCACCGTGACGTTGAGGAGGTGATTGTGTCCACCGCGACGTTGAACTGGAGGGGTGTATGGTCTCCAGCGTCGGCGAGGGATCTCGCCGCCTTAGGCTTCCGACCCCGAGAACTGGCGGTGCTGAGCACCAGAACACTACAGAGTTGCTGCAAAAGTTACAAGATTTTCGAGCGTATGACGGCTCCTAGCCCGAAGCAGCGTGTCGGCGTCGGCTAGGCTGCTGGTTATTTTCTTCGCCTTGACTCCTGGGGCCTATCCACAGGAGGAATAAACCGTCTTTGTTCTTCCTTCTCTATGTCTTTAATTTGTGTTATGTTGTTTCTTTTCTGCACGTATATATATGTATATTTGTATGTTAGTTTTAACACCTTTTTATTGTGGTAACGCCCTGTAAGTCCCCACCTCGGTGGTGGACATGGCGTGATACACCTGCCACATACAATATGTATATATATGTGTTATTCACTTGTTGAATAAAGACGGCTGTTGAATAGCCAAATGCCTCGTCATCTAATTAGTGACGCGCATGAATGGATTAACGAGATTCCCGCTGTCCCCGCGTCCTCGTCGCGTGCGGTCGAGCCTCGCGTGCGCTCTCGTTCTTTCGGCGTTTTGGGTGGGAAAAACGTGTGCGAACGAGCTGAAATTTGGCACAGTGCTTCGCGTCGTGACCATACAACGTGTGTAGAATTTTCTTTGCCGTCGCTCTTACCGTTTTTTAGTTGCCGTGACATTTTCGAAATTCGAAATTTCCGTGTTTTTCTGTATATGTATGGAGTTTCTGGTGTTTGTGAAGTGCTTCATCGACGCAGACTACATCGTGCAACGTCGCTGACGCATTACCAGCATCATCCAACAGGTATTTTTATCCGTTTTTCTCCAATTATCGATGTTTTCCTAATCTCGTGATGTACCTAAATTTCGGGGATTTTTCCACCTGAGTGGGACTGAATGGGCGTAATTAACCGTATTTCAGTTGATAATGCACGGTAAAGTGGTCCACTGTTCCCAGGAACTGCTCTTTTGGTGGTCATGAGCTGCCCTTTGTCTTCCGCGCGTTCCGCGTGTGTTTAGAAATCCGTTCCCATCCGTCCAGTGCAAGGGGTTAGCTAGCATCCAAGCACACGGCTGTATTCTTGGAGTCTTTCTCTATCAGATAGTGCCTAAAAAACTGTCTCTTCCTTTGTTAGTTTCAAAGTTACAGGCAATCGTAGCGAAGAATACGTGGTAACCACGTGGCGACCGGAAGTTGCCGATTTTCACCCAAAAACCGGGCGGAGGAAAAAATCCGAGCCCACCGGTTTGTAAACGTCCTCATGCTCCATCAGACGACGTAGGAAAATTAGGGTGTCTCTTTCAAGATTTAACAATTATATCGGTTTTCCCTACGGCCGCGCACACGCGTTGCCGTCCAGCCGCGCGTGCCGCGCTGTGTCTGGTCACTCGTATTAACAGGGCCAGCGCCTTCTCGAGCAAAAACCGAGCATCAGGGCCGTGTACCCAGCTTAATCCCCTCTCAAATGGAGCAGTTTAAGAAGTATTTTCCCTCCATGGATTAAGACATATCCTCTGTATTCTGTCATAGTCCGCAGTCCTTCACGCGGTTAAGAATTTGTTACCCAATACAGGAATAAGTTGAAAGTAAATGCCATGTGCACTGTCTAGAAGTCCATTTATTACCCTCTCGATCCCCAGCGAGAAAAGGCTAGGTCTTTCTCGCACTTGCCGAACAGCAGCCACTTTTGTCCAGTGTGAGCGATAGTACCCGCATGCCTAATCGCGGGTTCACGTAAATTTGCCCCCTGCCGCTGCCAACTCACCAAAAGTATATGTATAAATATTGTTCTAGTACGTAAGATCCTTCTATCATCACATAATGTCTTCTTCGGTGCCAATGGCTTGTAAAGTTAGTAACTGAAATTAAAATAGTGGAGCAGTGCGTACCACTCGGCTGGGAGGCGTGCGCATCCGATTTTTCCTTCCGCTACCCGCTACTATTTAAGAAACAAATTTTCCCGTAGATGATAGGTTGTTACTTCTGTTTTTGGCTGTGTTAGTTTAGGGTTAAGGCCTGTGGAAGTGATGTCGTGTGTACCGTGCAGCTTGCCGGAATGTGGATACAGTAATCGGCAAAATTCATGCCGTTACCAAAGCTACAAAAAACCATTGTGAATATCTTTCTGTAGCCTACTCCCTTCTTAGTTCAAACCAGTGTTGAGTACTTAAAGATGTCTCTTGTGCTGTAGGTTAGGCATTTAGGTTTTAAAAGGAATCTTGTGTGTGCATTTAGGTTCTATAAGGAATCTTGTGCGTGCTGAGTAGCCAGCGTGCGCGTGCATACGAGCAGTGACAGAAAACTGAAAGTTTTCTACCGATACAGTAGCTCTTAAAATTTTATTAGGTAATATATTGATAGTGTAGTCTTCCCCTAGTTCTAATATGATCTTGCTTTCCATCACTTGCTAAATAAGTCTGAGGAACTAAAATGACATAAATTTAAGTCACGAGTGTAGCAAAAAGCAGTGCAAAATGTATTGTTACATCTCGTAATTCTATGATAGATTAGGCCACGTATTTAGCAGATAGCAGATAACCATTGTGAATATCATTCTGTAGCTTACTTCCTTCTCTTTTCAAACCAGTGTTTAGTGTTTAAAGATGTCTCTTGTGCTATAGGTTAGGCATTTAGGTTTTGAAAGGAATCTTGTGTGTGCTGAGTAGCCAGCATACGAGCACTAAACTGCAAGCTTTCTACCGATACAGTAGATCTTAAAATCTTATTAGGTAATATATTGATAGTGTAGTCTTCCCCTAGTTATAATATGATCTTGCTTTCCATCACTTGCTAAATAGTCTGAGAAAGGCAACACATTTAGTAGATAGGATAGTGTGTTGGGCGGTGAGAATCGACTTGTCTATGAGCCATTAACGCCCTATAGCGATATCACGGCCTAAAGGACTGAGTGTACCAGAGTAACTGCCCCAAAATGGGGCTCAGCAAAGAGAGTCTCGGAGCAGCAAATGAACCTGGTGCAAACTCTGTGGTCACCACAGACAAGGAGGACTCAGGAAGATGCTCAGATCTCCAGGAAATGGTGAACATCAGGGAAGAGATGGAAGCCTTCATTTTTAATGACACAAACAAGATAAACAATGGACAAAAAAGATTCATTCTAGGGAAGCTATCTGAATACGAACAGATACTGAAGAAGTATCAGATGGAGATCCTAGAACTCAAAACAGAGCTAAGGTGCGTGAAGACCCTGGAAACAAATGCTTCATCAGAGGTCGAAAGCTATGCCAGCAAGGCAGCTGCCAAACCAGCACCTAAACAACAGCCCATGAAAACGCAACATTCGAAAGTGCTAATGATCAAGCCAGCAGAAGGCTATCAGAAAACTGGAGAGGAAGTCGAAGAAACTGTAAGAAACCTTATTTCAACATCGCTGAAGGATGTTCGCATATCAAGATGCAAGAAGACCAGAGAAAATGGCATTGTCCTCGAAGTCCCTAATGACCAGGACGTTGATAAAATCAGGAAGTGTGGTGCAGTAACACAATCTGGATTAACAGTCTCAGATCCAAAGAAGAGAAACCCAAAGATAATAATCTTTGATGTTCCGAGGAACACAAATGAGGAGGAATTGAAAATGGAACTATACGAGAGAAACCTCGCAAGACTTAACATTCAGAGGGAGGAGGTTATGGAGGGTACCAAGGTACTGTTTAAGACTGGTCCGAGAAACAGGGAGGAGGCAAACCTAGTGCTGGAAGTAACAACAAAGGTGTGGAACAGTCTGTCTAAACAAGGTCGCGTCTACATAAATTGCACCTCTCACAAAGTGCAGGACTATAACAATATAAGCAGATGCTTTAAATGCCAGGGTCATGGACACACAGCAGCAAAGTGTAAAAATGCAGAAACTACCTGCGGCCACTGTGCAGAATCAGGACACACTTTCAAAGAATGCACAAAAAAGAACCAACAGGCCCAATGTGCAAACTGCAAGCGTGCGAAGAAGCCGCATACTCACGCAGTGACTGACAAAACATGCCCAGAATACATCAGGATCAAGACAATACAAAACAGTAGAACTGACTATGGACAGTAACAACAATGGAGTGCCACAACGAGGAAGAAGAATGCAGACAGGAACACAGTACAGAGACATAAAAATATTACAGATAAATGGGCAAAGAGCAAGGATAGTTCCAGACCAACTGGCGCACCGAATCCTTGAGGAAAACATAGATGTGCTATTGATCCAAGAGCCCTACTGTCTCAATAACATCGTAGGTGGATATCCATCAGATTTCCAACTTATGTACAACTCTAAAGATGGTCCACCAAAGGCAGCAATAGCAACCAGATCTCAAGTGATAACAGCTATGCAGCTGACAAATTTCAGCAATACCCACATGGCTGTCGCCAGCATTAACGGAGAATTTGGGGAAATGTACATAGCCAGTATATACTGCCAATATGGGGCACCTATAGACGAATTCCTGCAAAAATTAGACACTCTCCTGGATCAGCTAGAAGGGAAACCGGTCATAGTAGGACTGGACTCGAACGCAAACTCACCAGTCTGGTATAGTTCCATGACAGATGAAGCGGGCAGAATGCTTGAAGACTTCATCGCACAAAGAGGACTAATAGTGATGAACGAAATGTCAGACCTCACAACATACTGTGGCCCAAATGGACAAAGCAACATCGATGTGACAATCTGTACTCCCCCAGCAGCCAGAGCTCTGTGCAACTGGATGATTCATGAGGAATGGACATCAAGTGACCACAGGGCTATAACATACAATATCAAAGCACCCCAAAGGAGGAGAGAGACAGAGAAATTGGCGACATATAACACAAACTTTGCAAAGTGGCCCATCTTTGACAAACAGCTTGTCAAGTCCACAGAGAACTGGCCACAGGGGACAAACGGTGTAAATGGAATGGCTACCAGACTGCAGGAAGCTATCTATGAATCCTGCAGCAGATCCATGAGAAAGCGAACTCGTGTGCAGAACCCAGTTCCATGGTGGAGTGCAACTCTTGCTGACTTGAGGCGTGACACCATATCTGCACGACGTACATTACAGCGAGCACGGAGAAGTAACAACCACACTGCTACAGAAGAAGCAAAACAGCACTACAACAGGACGAAAAACAAATATAACAGAGAAATCGTCCAAGCCAAAGAGAAGACCTGGAAAAAGTGGGTATCTGACTGTGATCAGAATGACCCCTGGGCCATAGTGAAGAAAGTAATCCGGCCAAAACGCGGCACAGAAAATGTACTGAGTAACGTAAAAGTCACAGACCAGACTACAACAATAACATGGAAGGAGACCATAAGGTCATTGCTACAGAGCCTGCTTCCTGATGACAATGCAGATGAGGATACTGTCGAGCAGCAGTTGGTGAAGATGGCCAACGAGGATTACGAAAACAGTGACATAGACCCTGAATTCACGCCAGAGGAAATAGGGACTGCTATAAAGGCCTGTAAACCAGGCAAAGCGACAGGCCCAGATGAAATTGATGACAAAATAATAAAGAGGGTCTG
>NW_025726251.1:65000-70000 GCF_021461395.2 Schistocerca americana
GACCCACCGGAAGGGCGCAGCGTCCCCCACCCCAGACATGTGACGTCACACCATCGGTATTGACGACTAGACTGATTCCTTATAATCATTTGCCATACACCGGTGGAAGCTGCCGAGACGAGTAACTACATAGCGGGCTCGCCGTGTCACTAATGTACAGAGATACAACAGTTTCGACTGGAACCGGATTAAACGTATACACGGCGCTGATTAGTAATAGATAGAGCCATCAGAATACAGATAATGTATACAACTGTCCGTATACATGCTGAAAGACTCTGCTCACAATCACAACCACACGTCAGCCACACACCCTTATCACGCACTACTCTCTGCCTGTAACACGCACACAGACAATATGTAAGCACCAGCATGGAACAACACCCAGTGCATCCTCTCCGCCACATTAGACAATCCACACTGTCATAACCAGACTGGGAGGTCCACTCAGAAAACAGAATATCCCACCCACCCGACAACCACCATTGCTCAGCCAAGCCACCAACACCCACACATGTCCTACACAGGGGTGCACCCAACATCACAATACTGCCTCCTCTCACAGCACACAAACAATGGCAGGAATGAAAGACACAGGTCTGCCACAAGCATGGAATGAGAGCGCCGCCTGTCATGAGCCAAAGGTGCATCCTGACGTGGCAAATCAGATGATGCCGCAGGCATCCACTTACTATAATCACAATCAACAAACCGGCCGCCCCGCCCCGCCCCCCATTAAACCTTTCCTTACAACAATGTGTACCTTAACCTAACCTATATCGTACCGTAACCTAACCTATATCGTACCGTAACCTAACCTATGTCGTACCGTAACCTAACCTATGTCGTACCGTAACCTAACCTATGTCGTACCGTAACCTAACCTATGTCGTACCGTAACCTAACCTATGTCGTACCGTAACCTAACCTATGTCGTACCGTAACCTAACCTATGTCGTACCGTAACCTAACCTATGTCGTACCGTAACCTAACCTATGTCGTACCTTAACCTAACCTATGTCGTACCTTAACCTAACCTATGTCGTACCTTAACCTAACCTATGTCGTACCTTAACCTAACCTATGTCGTACCTTAACCTAACCTATGTCGTACCTTAACCTAACCTATGTCGTACCTTAACCTAACCTATGTCGTACCTTAACCTAACCTATGTCGTACCTTAACCTAACCTATGTCGTACCTTAACCTAACCTATGTCGTACCTTAACCTAACCTATGTCGTACCTTAACCTAACCTATGTCGTACCTTAACCTAACCTATGTCGTACCTTAACCTAACCTATGTCGTACCTTAACCTAACCTATGTCGTACCTTAACCTAACCTATGTCGTACCTTAACCTAACCTATGTCGTACCTTAACCTAACCTATGTCGTACCTTAACCTAACCTATGTCGTACCTTAACCTAACCTATGTCGTACCTTAACCTAACCTATGTCGTACCTTAACCTAACCTATGTCGTACCTTAACCTAACCTATGTCGTACCTTAACCTAACCTATGTCGTACCTTAACCTAACCTATGTCGTACCTTAACCTAACCTATGTCGTACCTTAACCTAACCTATGTCGTACCTTAACCTAACCTATGTCGTACCTTAACCTAACCTATGTCGTACCTTAACCTAACCTATGTCGTACCTTAACCTAACCTATGTCGTACCTTAACCTAACCTATGTCGTACCTTAACCTAACCTATGTCGTACCTTAACCTAACCTATGTCGTACCTTAACCTAACCTATGTCGTACCTTAACCTAACCTATGTCGTACCTTAACCTAACCTGTATTGCGCCTTAACCTAACCTGTATTGCGCCTTAACCTAACCTGTATTGCGCCTTAACCTAACCTGTATTGCGCCTTAACGTAACCTGTATTGCGCCTTAACGTAACCTGTATTGCGCCTTAACGTAACCTGTATTGCGCCTTAACGTAACCTGTATTGCGCCTTAACGTAACCTGTATTGCGCCTTAACGTAACCTGTATTGCGCCTTAACGTAACCTGTATTGCGCCTTAACGTAACCTGTATTGCGCCTTAACGTAACCTGTATTGCGCCTTAACGTAACCTGTATTGCGCCTTAACGTAACCTGTATTGCGCCTTAACGTAACCTGTATTGCGCCTTAACGTAACCTGTATTGCGCCTTAACGTAACCTGTATTGCGCCTTAACGTAACCTGTATTGCGCCTTAACGTAACCTGTATTGCGCCTTAACGTAACCTGTATTGCGCCTTAACGTAACCTGTATTGCGCCTTAACGTAACCTGTATTGCGCCTTAACGTAACCTGCATTGCGCCTTAACGTAACCTGCATTGCGCCTTAACGTAACCTGTATTGCGCCTTAACGTAACCTGTATTGCGCCTTAACGTAACCTGTATTGCGCCTTAACGTAACCTGTATTGCGCCTTAACGTAACCTGTATTGCGCCTTAACGTAACCTGTATTGCGCATAACGTAACCTGTATTGCGCCTTAACGTAACCGATATTGCGCCTTAACGTAACCTATATTGCGCCGTAACGTAACCTATATTGCGCCGTAACGTAACCCACATTGCCCCTTAACGTAACCCACATTGCCCCTTAACGTAACCCACATTGCCCCTTAACGTAACCCAACACACGTTGGGCCTTAACCCAACACACGTTGGGCCTTAACCCAACACACGTTGGGCCTTAACCCAACACACGTTGGGCCTTAACCCAACACACGTTGGGCCTTAACCCAACACACGTTGGGCCTTAACCCAACACACGTTGGGCCTTAACCCAACACACGTTGGGCCTTAACCCAACACACGTTGGGCCTTAACCCAACACACGTTGGGCCTTAACCCAACACACGTTGGGCCTTAACCCAACACACGTTGGGCCTTAACCCAACACACGTTGGGCCTTAACCCAACACACGTTGGGCCTTAACCCAACACACGTTGGGCCTTAACCCAACACACGTTGGGCCTTAACCCAACACACGTTGGGCCTTAACCTGCTCTGTAATTGTCATACGACGCGTTAAATTAGTGTAGTGTTGCCTAACTGCAACCCCCGCAATATAGTTTGCTACTCGCACTGCCCGGTCCCCAGTGTATCGCTTCATGTTAAACACCTTGCAGCTATACACTGTAATGTGGATGGCAGCAGGACGTACATGCTCAATGCCCTTTGCAGTTGTTCATTGGCATTTGCAGTTGTTCATTGGCATTCGCATGTGCGAAGCACTTAGCCTACGCTGTGGTACGGCCTGTGTCAACTGTCCGCTGATGTTGTACGTCCAAATCACACACTGTACTGCACATTGGTCCTCATGTACTGAATGATACATCGTGGTACATGTGACCGTACAACGACTGCGCCAACAACGGCGAACCATGCGGTCCAAATGTTGTGCACTCAGCTACGTGTCGTCTCCCTATAAGAGCTGGATTGCAGTGTGGTATGCCCTGGATGGCGATCAGCATGAGCCGTCTGTTGATGTAGTGGCGCGTGTTGTCAGACGTAGTCGTCTCTTCTCACACACCGTGATAGCATGGTGCACTGCGTTCCACATCTGCGACATGCGACAGAGGCCGGTTGACAGTCGTTCGCGCAATGGACATCGCATACGTACGGGGGCCACCTTCCACGTGTTCGCGAAGCGTGCACATGTTGTTGCGTGTATGTGGGCAGACATAGTGTGTCGTGACACCTGACACAGGCATGCAACAATCGTTGAATTTGCAAATGGCGATGGACGCCTACGTTTGCTGGTGACGTTATGCAAATGAACAACTGGTAAACCGTTGTGGTGCGGTTGTTCTCGCTAGAGGTGAATCAGTGATGGCGACGATCGGTTGAGCTACCAACCGGTTGTTCCAGCGATACCCACCATGCCCACGAACGTGAATGGCATCTGGGTGTGAAGCGATACGCGGCGGTGGCTGGGTGGGACCGTCCCCGGCCGGTGAGGGGGGGCCTCCCGGCGTGCTGGCCGCGCGGTGCGTGGGCGCACGCGCTACAGCCGGCTGGTGGGGGCGGCCAGTGGCAGGCGCGCCGGCCGACGGAGGCGGCAGGCGGCGCAGCTGCGCGCCGGCGCACCCTGCACGCGGCGCCGTGCGGCCAAAGTAGGTCCTCGCGGGCCCGGTGCGAAGCGCGGTGGACATCTGCAGTGTGCTGGTCCGATTGAGGACTGTGTGCGCTGAGGATGCGCCGCCGCCCGGCGCTCGGCGCCGCGACGCCGTCTGCTGCTCGGTCGCCTCTGCGGTTCTCGCAGGTGGTTTGTATCGCAGCTGTGCGGACGTGTTGGCGCGTGCGCTGTGCTGGGAGAGTTCGCTTCGGCACCCAAGTGGGGCTTTTGTCCTTCTGTGGCGCTGGCGTTGGAGCTGCCGGTCACCGTAGGTGGCGCGTGTTGTCTCCCGCCGGCAATGCCACGACAGCACGCTCCCGGGCCTCTGTCGGCAGCGGCAAGCTCAGTTGGGAGCACGGGTGGTCGCACCTAAAGCGTCTACTCGCCAAACTCCGGGCGATTGCGCCTCTCTCGAACCCGACCAAGTACTTAGGACGGCGCTGCGCGCCGCCGGGACCTGAGAGGGTTTCGAGGTGTATTGTGCAGGGGAGCTCAGCCTCCTCCTGTTTGCAGAATAATTGAGCGGACGCTTGCGTGTTCGCGCGGGCCCCCGGGACACACTCCCGGGCGGCCGGCTGCTCAGCTCTAGTTGACGCAGCTCCCTGGTTGATCCTGCCAGTAGTCATATGCTTGTCTCAAAGATTAAGCCATGCATGTCTCAGTACAAGCCGCATTAAGGTGAAACCGCGAATGGCTCATTAAATCAGTTATGGTTCCTTAGATCGTACCCACGTTACTTGGATAACTGTGGTAATTCTAGAGCTAATACATGCAAACAGAGTCCCGACCAGAGATGGAAGGGACGCTTTTATTAGATCAAAACCAATCGGTCGGCTCGTCCGGTCCGTTTGCCTTGGTGACTCTGAA
>NW_025726251.1:77500-82500 GCF_021461395.2 Schistocerca americana
ACCACAGCACCCCAACGCCAGCGCCTCTGCCGCACGAAATCGTGGACCGGCAATCACTCCACCTGCGCCCCACTCCAACCGCCCAACTCGCAACTCCAGCGGATGAACGGCGGACTTTTCCCGCAGTCGCAATGTGCAATCCACCCCTATAACATGCGTTTCATGAAGAGTTATCTCCAATATGCGACATTCCCGCTGTCCCTATACATGAGCTGCGGGCTGTACCAGTTACGAGCTAGAGACGCGACCGCGTTGCTCTCTGTACGAATGCCGATGCTGAGCGGTCAGCTAGGAGGCGCTCCATCCATGTCGGTACCGGTGAGCGTTGCACTCGCAGTCGCAAGAACGTACGGCAAGTATATTACCTGGAAGAGTCAATGACAGTCCACGCCCCCCTGCGTGGGAAGAGTCTTTCTAGGCCATGACCCACCGGAAGGGCGCAGCGTCCCCCACCCCAGACATGTGACGTCACACCATCGGTATTGACGACTAGACTGATTCCTTATAATCATTTGCCATACACCGGTGGAAGCTGCCGAGACGAGTAACTACATAGCGGGCTCGCCGTGTCACTAATGTACAGAGATACAACAGTTTCGACTGGAACCGGATTAAACGTATACACGGCGCTGATTAGTAATAGATAGAGCCATCAGAATACAGATAATGTATACAACTGTCCGTATACATGCTGAAAGACTCTGCTCACAATCACAACCACACGTCAGCCACACACCCTTATCACGCACTACTCTCTGCCTGTAACACGCACACAGACAATATGTAAGCACCAGCATGGAACAACACCCAGTGCATCCTCTCCGCCACATTAGACAATCCACACTGTCATAACCAGACTGGGAGGTCCACTCAGAAAACAGAATATCCCACCCACCCGACAACCACCATTGCTCAGCCAAGCCACCAACACCCACACATGTCCTACACAGGGGTGCACCCAACATCACAATACTGCCTCCTCTCACAGCACACAAACAATGGCAGGAATGAAAGACACAGGTCTGCCACAAGCATGGAATGAGAGCGCCGCCTGTCATGAGCCAAAGGTGCATCCTGACGTGGCAAATCAGATGATGCCGCAGGCATCCACTTACTATAATCACAATCAACAAACCGGCCGCCCCGCCCCGCCCCCCATTAAACCTTTCCTTACAACAATGTGTACCTTAACCTAACCTATATCGTACCGTAACCTAACCTATATCGTACCGTAACCTAACCTATGTCGTACCGTAACCTAACCTATGTCGTACCGTAACCTAACCTATGTCGTACCGTAACCTAACCTATGTCGTACCGTAACCTAACCTATGTCGTACCGTAACCTAACCTATGTCGTACCGTAACCTAACCTATGTCGTACCGTAACCTAACCTATGTCGTACCGTAACCTAACCTATGTCGTACCGTAACCTAACCTATGTCGTACCGTAACCTAACCTATGTCGTACCTTAACCTAACCTATGTCGTACCTTAACCTAACCTATGTCGTACCTTAACCTAACCTATGTCGTACCTTAACCTAACCTATGTCGTACCTTAACCTAACCTATGTCGTACCTTAACCTAACCTATGTCGTACCTTAACCTAACCTATGTCGTACCTTAACCTAACCTATGTCGTACCTTAACCTAACCTATGTCGTACCTTAACCTAACCTATGTCGTACCTTAACCTAACCTATGTCGTACCTTAACCTAACCTATGTCGTACCTTAACCTAACCTATGTCGTACCTTAACCTAACCTATGTCGTACCTTAACCTAACCTATGTCGTACCTTAACCTAACCTATGTCGTACCTTAACCTAACCTATGTCGTACCTTAACCTAACCTATGTCGTACCTTAACCTAACCTATGTCGTACCTTAACCTAACCTATGTCGTACCTTAACCTAACCTATGTCGTACCTTAACCTAACCTATGTCGTACCTTAACCTAACCTATGTCGTACCTTAACCTAACCTATGTCGTACCTTAACCTAACCTATGTCGTACCTTAACCTAACCTATGTCGTACCTTAACCTAACCTATGTCGTACCTTAACCTAACCTATGTCGTACCTTAACCTAACCTGTATTGCGCCTTAACCTAACCTGTATTGCGCCTTAACCTAACCTGTATTGCGCCTTAACGTAACCTGTATTGCGCCTTAACGTAACCTGTATTGCGCCTTAACGTAACCTGTATTGCGCCTTAACGTAACCTGTATTGCGCCTTAACGTAACCTGTATTGCGCCTTAACGTAACCTGTATTGCGCCTTAACGTAACCTGTATTGCGCCTTAACGTAACCTGTATTGCGCCTTAACGTAACCTGTATTGCGCCTTAACGTAACCTGTATTGCGCCTTAACGTAACCTGTATTGCGCCTTAACGTAACCTGTATTGCGCCTTAACGTAACCTGTATTGCGCCTTAACGTAACCTGTATTGCGCCTTAACGTAACCTGTATTGCGCCTTAACGTAACCTGTATTGCGCCTTAACGTAACCTGTATTGCGCCTTAACGTAACCTGTATTGCGCCTTAACGTAACCTGTATTGCGCCTTAACGTAACCTGTATTGCGCCTTAACGTAACCTGTATTGCGCCTTAACGTAACCTGTATTGCGCCTTAACGTAACCTGTATTGCGCCTTAACGTAACCTGTATTGCGCCTTAACGTAACCTGTATTGCGCCTTAACGTAACCTGCATTGCGCCTTAACGTAACCTGCATTGCGCCTTAACGTAACCTGTATTGCGCCTTAACGTAACCTGTATTGCGCCTTAACGTAACCTGTATTGCGCCTTAACGTAACCTGTATTGCGCCTTAACGTAACCTGTATTGCGCCTTAACGTAACCTGTATTGCGCCTTAACGTAACCTGTATTGCGCCTTAACGTAACCGATATTGCGCCTTAACGTAACCTATATTGCGCCGTAACGTAACCTATATTGCGCCGTAACGTAACCCACATTGCCCCTTAACGTAACCCACATTGCCCCTTAACGTAACCCACACTGCCCCTTAACGTAACCCAACACACGTTGGGCCTTAACCCAACACACGTTGGGCCTTAACCCAACACACGTTGGGCCTTAACCCAACACACGTTGGGCCTTAACCCAACACACGTTGGGCCTTAACCCAACACACGTTGGGCCTTAACCCAACACACGTTGGGCCTTAACCCAACACACGTTGGGCCTTAACCCAACACACGTTGGGCCTTAACCCAACACACGTTGGGCCTTAACCCAACACACGTTGGGCCTTAACCCAACACACGTTGGGCCTTAACCCAACACACGTTGGGCCTTAACCCAACACACGTTGGGCCTTAACCCAACACACGTTGGGCCTTAACCCAACACACGTTGGGCCTTAACCCAACACACGTTGGGCCTTAACCTGCTCTGTAATTGTCATACGACGCGTTAAATTAGTGTAGTGTTGCCTAACTGCAACCCCCGCAATATAGTTTGCTACTCGCACTGCCCGGTCCCCAGTGTATCGCTTCATGTTAAACACCTTGCAGCTATACACTGTAATGTGGATGGCAGCAGGACGTACATGCTCAATGCCCTTTGCAGTTGTTCATTGGCATTTGCAGTTGTTCATTGGCATTCGCATGTGCGAAGCACTTAGCCTACGCTGTGGTACGGCCTGTGTCAACTGTCCGCTGATGTTGTACGTCCAAATCACACACTGTACTGCACATTGGTCCTCATGTACTGAATGATACATCGTGGTACATGTGACCGTACAACGACTGCGCCAACAACGGCGAACCATGCGGTCCAAATGTTGTGCACTCAGCTACGTGTCGTCTCCCTATAAGAGCTGGATTGCAGTGTGGTATGCCCTGGATGGCGATCAGCATGAGCCGTCTGTTGATGTAGTGGCGCGTGTTGTCAGACGTAGTCGTCTCTTCTCACACACCGTGATAGCATGGTGCACTGCGTTCCACATCTGCGACATGCGACAGAGGCCGGTTGACAGTCGTTCGCGCAATGGACATCGCATACGTACGGGGGCCACCTTCCACGTGTTCGCGAAGCGTGCACATGTTGTTGCGTGTATGTGGGCAGACATAGTGTGTCGTGACACCTGACACAGGCATGCAACAATCGTTGAATTTGCAAATGGCGATGGACGCCTACGTTTGCTGGTGACGTTATGCAAATGAACAACTGGTAAACCGTTGTGGTGCGGTTGTTCTCGCTAGAGGTGAATCAGTGATGGCGACGATCGGTTGAGCTACCAACCGGTTGTTCCAGCGATACCCACCATGCCCACGAACGTGAATGGCATCTGGGTGTGAAGCGATACGCGGCGGTGGCTGGGTGGGACCGTCCCCGGCCGGTGAGGGGGGGCCTCCCGGCGTGCTGGCCGCGCGGTGCGTGGGCGCACGCGCTACAGCCGGCTGGTGGGGGCGGCCAGTGGCAGGCGCGCCGGCCGACGGAGGCGGCAGGCGGCGCAGCTGCGCGCCGGCGCACCCTGCACGCGGCGCCGTGCGGCCAAAGTAGGTCCTCGCGGGCCCGGTGCGAAGCGCGGTGGACATCTGCAGTGTGCTGGTCCGATTGAGGACTGTGTGCGCTGAGGATGCGCCGCCGCCCGGCGCTCGGCGCCGCGACGCCGTCTGCTGCTCGGTCGCCTCTGCGGTTCTCGCAGGTGGTTTGTATCGCAGCTGTGCGGACGTGTTGGCGCGTGCGCTGTGCTGGGAGAGTTCGCTTCGGCACCCAAGTGGGGCTTTTGTCCTTCTGTGGCGCTGGCGTTGGAGCTGCCGGTCACCGTAGGTGGCGCGTGTTGTCTCCCGCCGGCAATGCCACGACAGCACGCTCCCGGGCCTCTGTCGGCAGCGGCAAGCTCAGTTGGGAGCACGGGTGGTCGCACCTAAAGCGTCTACTCGCCAAACTCCGGGCGATTGCGCCTCTCTCGAACCCGACCAAGTACTTAGGACGGCGCTGCGCGCCGCCGGGACCTGAGAGG
>NW_025726251.1:87500-90000 GCF_021461395.2 Schistocerca americana
ACCCATATCCGCAGCAGGTCTCCAAGGTGAAGAGCCTCTAGTCGATAGAATAATGTAGGTAAGGGAAGTCGGCAAATTGGATCCGTAACTTCGGGATAAGGATTGGCTCTGAGGATCGGGGCGTGTCGGGCTTGGTCGGGAAGTGGGTGAGCGCTAACGTGCCGGGCCTGGGCGAGGTGAGTGCCGTAGGGGTGCCGGTAAGTGCGGGCGTTTAGCGCGGGCGTGGTCTGCTCTCGCCGTTGGTTGGCCTCGTGCTGGCCGGCGGTGCAGGATGCGCGCGCCTGCGCGGCGTTCGCGCCCCGGTGCTTCAACCTGCGTGCAGGATCCGAGCTCGGTCCCGTGCCTTGGCCTCCCACGGATCTTCCTTGCTGCGAGGCCGCGTCCGCCTTAGCGTGCTCCTCCGGGGGCGCGCGGGTGCGCGGATTCTCTTCGGCCGCCATTCAACGATCAACTCAGAACTGGCACGGACTGGGGGAATCCGACTGTCTAATTAAAACAAAGCATTGCGATGGCCCTAGCGGGTGTTGACGCAATGTGATTTCTGCCCAGTGCTCTGAATGTCAACGTGAAGAAATTCAAGCAAGCGCGGGTAAACGGCGGGGAGCAGCGAGCCCGCTGCCTGACGCGGGCGAGGACTTCGCGGCCGACACCACCGGGCCGCCGCCGGAGGGGCCGACTGACGCCGCCATCTGGGAGCATCTGGCGGGGCTACCCGCTTCCGCCCAGCGTTTCTCTGCCCTGGATCGTGTCATAGGTCTGGGGCGGGGCACGCCGCCCGATGTCATCCTGGGCATGCTCCCTGATGCCCTTGCGTCGGTCGGGTCCAGAGGGGAGAGATCGATCACCAGGACACAGCGGCCGCGCCAACCATCGAAGCGGCCGCCTGCCGCGCCGCCGACGCAGAAGCGCAAGCGGCGCCGCTGGGAGTACGCGAGAACGCAGGATGCCTTCCGACGGTCGCGTGCACGTTGCGTGCGCGGCCTCTTGGATGGCACCCTGCTCCAGCCGCCACCTGCCATCCCTGGTCTGCTGGACTTCTGGGCGGACCTCTTCACCAAGAAGCACATCTCCACCGCGGGCTTCATTCGTGACCGCCTCCTCCCGCACTCAGAGCCTGTCGCTCTCGAGTGCATATGGGGGCCGGTCACACGTGAGGAGGTCGCCGCCGCGTTGCCGCCCAGGGGATCAGCAGCCGGGCCGGACGGCCTTACCCCAGCGGAGTTGCGGCGCCTGCCGCACGAAGTCCTGGTGAAAGTGATGAATCTCTTCCTTCTGGCCCGCGCCCTTCCGGAACGCCTGCTTCGCGCGCGAACGTCCCTTCTCCCGAAAACGGCTGCACCAACATCCCCCGCTGACTTTCGCCCCATTACGGTCTGCTCGGTGTTGGCGCGGACCTTTCACAAGGTTCTCGCGTCACGCCTGATGCGCGCATGTGCTGTGGACGAACGTCAGCGGGCATTCATCCCTCGGGATGGGATGTTGGAAAATACCTTCATCTTGGACACTGCTCTCACCGACGCAGTTCGCTCCTGCCGCTCTGTCTTCGTGGCATCGATCGACGTATCTAAGGCTTTCGATTCGGTAGATCATGCTGCCCTTCGGCCCGTGCTGAAGGCGCATGGCCTGCCGGATTGCTTTGTCGAGTATGTCGAGCGGTGCTACGAGGGCAGCACGACAGTGATAGCGGACGGCGCCGGCGTGGGCGTGTCTGTGCAGCCAGCACGGGGCGTTCGCCAGGGCGATCCCCTCTCCCCCCTCCTGTTCAACTTTGCGGTGGACTACGTTTTAGGCCAACTGCCCTCCCACATCGGAGCTCGGATCCTCGGTCGCAGAGTCAACGCTGCGGCCTTTGCAGATGACGTCTTGCTGTTTGCAGCGACCCCGAGGGGCTTGCAGTCCCTCATCGACGCAGCTACCGCAGCCCTCGCCCACCTGGGGCTGCAGATCAACGCCCGGAAGTGTTTCACCCTCGCCTTAGTCGCGTCAGGGCGCGAGAAGAAGGTGAAGGTGGACAGCAATGTCACCTTCACAGCAGGCAATACCACCATGCCTGCCCTGCGTGTGGGTGAAACCTTCCGGTACCTGGGGCTGCAATTTTCCACGGCGGGTCGCTGTGTCTTCAATCCACGTAGCCACCTGGTGGAGCAGCTTGACGTCATCTCCCGAGCTCCGCTGAAGCCGCAACAGCGCCTCCACGCTCTCACCAATGTACTTCTCCCTGGCCTGTACCACGGGCTGGCCCTCAGCCGCACCCGGGTGGGTGCATTGAAGTCGGCCGACGTTACCATCCGGGCCGCCGTCAGGAGATGGTTCCGCCTTCCGGCGGACACCCCCCTGGGATACTTCCACGCTCCTGTTGCCCAGGGGGGCCTCGGCATTCCATCTTGCCGATGGATGGGTCCGACCCTCCGTCGGTCCCGTCTCCTGGCGCTGAAGAAGATAGGGCCAGCCTGCGACGGTGCAGGCATGGATGAGGTGCAGCGTGAGATCGAGGTGCTGG
>NW_025726251.1:95000-100000 GCF_021461395.2 Schistocerca americana
ATGTCGTACCTTAACCTAACCTATGTCGTACCTTAACCTAACCTATGTCGTACCTTAACCTAACCTATGTCGTACCTTAACCTAACCTATGTCGTACCTTAACCTAACCTATGTCGTACCTTAACCTAACCTATGTCGTACCTTAACCTAACCTATGTCGTACCTTAACCTAACCTATGTCGTACCTTAACCTAACCTATGTCGTACCTTAACCTAACCTATGTCGTACCTTAACCTAACCTATGTCGTACCTTAACCTAACCTATGTCGTACCTTAACCTAACCTATGTCGTACCTTAACCTAACCTATGTCGTACCTTAACCTAACCTATGTCGTACCTTAACCTAACCTATGTCGTACCTTAACCTAACCTATGTCGTACCTTAACCTAACCTATGTCGTACCTTAACCTAACCTATGTCGTACCTTAACCTAACCTATGTCGTACCTTAACCTAACCTATGTCGTACCTTAACCTAACCTATGTCGTACCTTAACCTAACCTATGTCGTACCTTAACCTAACCTGTATTGCGCCTTAACCTAACCTGTATTGCGCCTTAACCTAACCTGTATTGCGCCTTAACCTAACCTGTATTGCGCCTTAACGTAACCTGTATTGCGCCTTAACGTAACCTGTATTGCGCCTTAACGTAACCTGTATTGCGCCTTAACGTAACCTGTATTGCGCCTTAACGTAACCTGTATTGCGCCTTAACGTAACCTGTATTGCGCCTTAACGTAACCTGTATTGCGCCTTAACGTAACCTGTATTGCGCCTTAACGTAACCTGTATTGCGCCTTAACGTAACCTGTATTGCGCCTTAACGTAACCTGTATTGCGCCTTAACGTAACCTGTATTGCGCCTTAACGTAACCTGTATTGCGCCTTAACGTAACCTGTATTGCGCCTTAACGTAACCTGTATTGCGCCTTAACGTAACCTGTATTGCGCCTTAACGTAACCTGTATTGCGCCTTAACGTAACCTGTATTGCGCCTTAACGTAACCTGTATTGCGCCTTAACGTAACCTGCATTGCGCCTTAACGTAACCTGCATTGCGCCTTAACGTAACCTGTATTGCGCCTTAACGTAACCTGTATTGCGCCTTAACGTAACCTGTATTGCGCCTTAACGTAACCTGTATTGCGCCTTAACGTAACCTGTATTGCGCCTTAACGTAACCTGTATTGCGCCTTAACGTAACCTGTATTGCGCCTTAACGTAACCGATATTGCGCCTTAACGTAACCTATATTGCGCCGTAACGTAACCTATATTGCGCCGTAACGTAACCCACATTGCCCCTTAACGTAACCCACATTGCCCCTTAACGTAACCCACATTGCCCCTTAACGTAACCCAACACACGTTGGGCCTTAACCCAACACACGTTGGGCCTTAACCCAACACACGTTGGGCCTTAACCCAACACACGTTGGGCCTTAACCCAACACACGTTGGGCCTTAACCCAACACACGTTGGGCCTTAACCCAACACACGTTGGGCCTTAACCCAACACACGTTGGGCCTTAACCCAACACACGTTGGGCCTTAACCCAACACACGTTGGGCCTTAACCCAACACACGTTGGGCCTTAACCCAACACACGTTGGGCCTTAACCCAACACACGTTGGGCCTTAACCCAACACACGTTGGGCCTTAACCCAACACACGTTGGGCCTTAACCTGCTCTGTAATTGTCATACGACGCGTTAAATTAGTGTAGTGTTGCCTAACTGCAACCCCCGCAATATAGTTTGCTACTCGCACTGCCCGGTCCCCAGTGTATCGCTTCATGTTAAACACCTTGCAGCTATACACTGTAATGTGGATGGCAGCAGGACGTACATGCTCAATGCCCTTTGCAGTTGTTCATTGGCATTTGCAGTTGTTCATTGGCATTCGCATGTGCGAAGCACTTAGCCTACGCTGTGGTACGGCCTGTGTCAACTGTCCGCTGATGTTGTACGTCCAAATCACACACTGTACTGCACATTGGTCCTCATGTACTGAATGATACATCGTGGTACATGTGACCGTACAACGACTGCGCCAACAACGGCGAACCATGCGGTCCAAATGTTGTGCACTCAGCTACGTGTCGTCTCCCTATAAGAGCTGGATTGCAGTGTGGTATGCCCTGGATGGCGATCAGCATGAGCCGTCTGTTGATGTAGTGGCGCGTGTTGTCAGACGTAGTCGTCTCTTCTCACACACCGTGATAGCATGGTGCACTGCGTTCCACATCTGCGACATGCGACAGAGGCCGGTTGACAGTCGTTCGCGCAATGGACATCGCATACGTACGGGGGCCACCTTCCACGTGTTCGCGAAGCGTGCACATGTTGTTGCGTGTATGTGGGCAGACATAGTGTGTCGTGACACCTGACACAGGCATGCAACAATCGTTGAATTTGCAAATGGCGATGGACGCCTACGTTTGCTGGTGACGTTATGCAAATGAACAACTGGTAAACCGTTGTGGTGCGGTTGTTCTCGCTAGAGGTGAATCAGTGATGGCGACGATCGGTTGAGCTACCAACCGGTTGTTCCAGCGATACCCACCATGCCCACGAACGTGAATGGCATCTGGGTGTGAAGCGATACGCGGCGGTGGCTGGGTGGGACCGTCCCCGGCCGGTGAGGGGGGGCCTCCCGGCGTGCTGGCCGCGCGGTGCGTGGGCGCACGCGCTACAGCCGGCTGGTGGGGGCGGCCAGTGGCAGGCGCGCCGGCCGACGGAGGCGGCAGGCGGCGCAGCTGCGCGCCGGCGCACCCTGCACGCGGCGCCGTGCGGCCAAAGTAGGTCCTCGCGGGCCCGGTGCGAAGCGCGGTGGACATCTGCAGTGTGCTGGTCCGATTGAGGACTGTGTGCGCTGAGGATGCGCCGCCGCCCGGCGCTCGGCGCCGCGACGCCGTCTGCTGCTCGGTCGCCTCTGCGGTTCTCGCAGGTGGTTTGTATCGCAGCTGTGCGGACGTGTTGGCGCGTGCGCTGTGCTGGGAGAGTTCGCTTCGGCACCCAAGTGGGGCTTTTGTCCTTCTGTGGCGCTGGCGTTGGAGCTGCCGGTCACCGTAGGTGGCGCGTGTTGTCTCCCGCCGGCAATGCCACGACAGCACGCTCCCGGGCCTCTGTCGGCAGCGGCAAGCTCAGTTGGGAGCACGGGTGGTCGCACCTAAAGCGTCTACTCGCCAAACTCCGGGCGATTGCGCCTCTCTCGAACCCGACCAAGTACTTAGGACGGCGCTGCGCGCCGCCGGGACCTGAGAGGGTTTCGAGGTGTATTGTGCAGGGGAGCTCAGCCTCCTCCTGTTTGCAGAATAATTGAGCGGACGCTTGCGTGTTCGCGCGGGCCCCCGGGACACACTCCCGGGCGGCCGGCTGCTCAGCTCTAGTTGACGCAGCTCCCTGGTTGATCCTGCCAGTAGTCATATGCTTGTCTCAAAGATTAAGCCATGCATGTCTCAGTACAAGCCGCATTAAGGTGAAACCGCGAATGGCTCATTAAATCAGTTATGGTTCCTTAGATCGTACCCACGTTACTTGGATAACTGTGGTAATTCTAGAGCTAATACATGCAAACAGAGTCCCGACCAGAGATGGAAGGGACGCTTTTATTAGATCAAAACCAATCGGTCGGCTCGTCCGGTCCGTTTGCCTTGGTGACTCTGAATAACTTTGGGCTGATCGCACGGTCCTCGTACCGGCGACGCATCTTTCAAATGTCTGCCTTATCAACTGTCGATGGTAGGTTCTGCGCCTACCATGGTTGTAACGGGTAACGGGGAATCAGGGTTCGATTCCGGAGAGGGAGCCTGAGAAACGGCTACCACATCCAAGGAAGGCAGCAGGCGCGCAAATTACCCACTCCCGGCACGGGGAGGTAGTGACGAAAAATAACGATACGGGACTCATCCGAGGCCCCGTAATCGGAATGAGTACACTTTAAATCCTTTAACGAGTATCTATTGGAGGGCAAGTCTGGTGCCAGCAGCCGCGGTAATTCCAGCTCCAATAGCGTATATTAAAGTTGTTGCGGTTAAAAAGCTCGTAGTTGGATTTGTGTCCCACGCTGTTGGTTCACCGCCCGTCGGTGTTTAACTGGCATGTATCGTGGGACGTCCTGCCGGTGGGGCGAGCCGAAGGCGTGCGACGCGCCTCGTGCGTGCTCGTGCGTCCCGAGGCGGACCCCGTTGCAATCCTACCAGGGTGCTCTTGAGTGAGTGTCTCGGTGGGCCGGCACGTTTACTTTGAACAAATTAGAGTGCTTAAAGCAGGCAAGCCCGCCTGAATACTGTGTGCATGGAATAATGGAATAGGACCTCGGTTCTATTTTGTTGGTTTTCGGAACCCGAGGTAATGATTAATAGGGACAGGCGGGGGCATTCGTATTGCGACGTTAGAGGTGAAATTCTTGGATCGTCGCAAGACGAACAGAAGCGAAAGCATTTGCCAAGTATGTTTTCATTAATCAAGAACGAAAGTTAGAGGTTCGAAGGCGATCAGATACCGCCCTAGTTCTAACCATAAACGATGCCAGCCAGCGATCCGCCGCAGTTCCTCCGATGACTCGGCGGGCAGCCTCCGGGAAACCAAAGCTTTTGGGTTCCGGGGGAAGTATGGTTGCAAAGCTGAAACTTAAAGGAATTGACGGAAGGGCACCACCAGGAGTGGAGCCTGCGGCTTAATTTGACTCAACACGGGAAACCTCACCAGGCCCGGACACCGGAAGGATTGACAGATTGATAGCTCTTTCTTGATTCGGTGGGTGGTGGTGCATGGCCGTTCTTAGTTGGTGGAGCGATTTGTCTGGTTAATTCCGATAACGAACGAGACTCTAGCCTGCTAACTAGTCGCGTGACATCCTTCGTGCTGTCAGCGATTACTTTTCTTCTTAGAGGGACAGGCGGCTTCTAGCCGCACGAGATTGAGCAATAACAGGTCTGTGATGCCCTTAGATGTTCTGGGCCGCACGCGCGCTACACTGAAGGAATCAGC
>NW_025726252.1:0-103323 GCF_021461395.2 Schistocerca americana
GGACCTTCTTACTGACGATGAAACACAGAAATTGCATCCGAATTTAATAAAAAGGCACAATGCCGACTTAAGTACAAGAGGACTAATACTTTAACTTTCTATGACTTGAACCCCTCCTCTGAGTCCAGGTTTAGATTCCGATGCTTAACGTCTGGTTTACTGTATCCCTTGGACCTTCCTATTGACGATGAAACACAGAAATTGCATCCGAATTTAATACAAAAGGCACAATGCCGACTTAAGTACAAGAGGACTGATACTCTAACTTTCTATGATTTGAACCTCTCCTGTCAGTCCAGTTTTAGATTCCGATGCTTCACTTCAAGTTTACTGTATCCCTTGGACCCTCTTATTGACGATGAAACACAGAAATTGCATCCGAATTTAATACAAAAGGCACAATGCCGACTTAAGCACAAGAGCACTGAAACTCTAACTTTCTATGATTTGAACCTCTGCTGTGAGTCCAGTTTTAGTTTCCGATGCTTCACTTCAGGTTTACTGTATCCCTTGGACCTTCTTATTGACAATGAAACACAGAAATTGCTTCCGAATTTAATACAAAAGGCACAATGCCGACTTACGTACAAGAGGACTGAAACTCTAACATTCAATGATTTGAACCTCTACTGTGTGTCCAGTTTTAGTTTCCGATGCCTAACTTCAGGTTTACTGGATCCCTTGGACCTTCTTATTGACGAAGAAACACAGAAATTGTATCCGAATTTAATACAAGAGGCACAATGCCGACTTAAGTACAAGAGGACTGAAACCCTAACTATCTATGTTTTGATCCTCTGCTGTGAGTCCAGTTTTAGATTCCAATGCTTCACTTCAGGGTTACTGTATCCCTTGGACCTTCTTATTGACGATGAAACACAGAAATTGCATCCGAATTTAATACAAAAGGCACAATGCCGACTTAAGTACAAGAGGACTGAAACTCTAACTCTCTATGATTTGAACCTCTGCTGTGAGTCCAGTTTTAGTTTCCGATGCTTCACTTCACATTTACTGTATCCCTTGGACCTTCTTATTGACGATGAAACACAGAAATTGCATCCGAATTTAATACAAAAGGCACAATGCCGACTTAAGTACAAGAGGACTGAAACTCTAACTTTCTATGATTTGAACCTCTACTGTGAGTCCAGTTATAGCTTCCGATGCTTCACTTCAGGTTTACTGTATACCTTGGACCTTCTCATTGACGATGAAACACAGAAATTGCATCCGAATTTAATACAAAAGGCACAATGCCGACTTAAGTACAAGAGGACTGAGACTCTAACTTTCTATTATTTGAACCTCTGCTGTGAGTCCAGTTTCATTTTCCGATGCTTCCCGTCAGGTTTACTGTATCCCTTGGACTTTCTTATTGACGATGAAACACAGAAATTGCATCCTAAATTAATAAAAAAGGCACAATGCCGACCTAAGTACAAGAGGACTGGTACTCTAACTTCCTATGATTTGAACCTCTCCTGTGAGTCCAGTTTTAGATTCCAATGCTTAACTTCAGGTTTACTGTATCCCTTGGACCTTCTTATTGACGATGAAACTCAGAAATTGCATCCGAATTTAATACAAAAGGCACAATGCCGACTTAAGTACAAGAGGACTGAAACTCTAACTTTCTGTGATTTGAACCACTGCTGTGAGACCAGTTTTAGATTCCGATGCTTAACTTGAGATCTACTGTATCCCTTGGACCTTCTTATTGACGATGAAACACACAAATTGGATCCGAATTTAATACAAAAGGCACAATGCCGACTAAAGTACAAGAGGACTAATACTCTAACTCTGTATGATTTGAACCCCTCCTGTGAGTCCAGTTTTAGATTCCGGTGCTTAACTTCTGGTTTACTGTATCCCTTGGACCTTCCTATTGACGATGAAACACATAAATTGCATCCGAATTTAATACAAAAGGCACAATGCCGACTTAAGTACAAGAGGACTGATACTCTAACTTTCTATGATTTGAACCTCTCCTGTCAGTCCAGTTTTAGATTCCGATGCTTCACTTCAGGTTTACTGTACCCCTTGGATCGTCTTATTGACGATGAAACACAGATATTGCATTTGAATTTAATACAAAAGGCACAATGCCGACTTAAGTACAAGAGGACTGAAACTCTAACTTTCTATGATTTGAACCTCTGCTGTGAGTCCAGTTTTAGTTTCCGATGCTTCACTTCACATTTACTGTATCCCTTGGACCTTCTTATTGACGATGAAACACAGAAATTGCATCCGAATTTAATACAAAAGGCACAATGCCGACTTAAGTACAAGAGGACTGAGACTCTAACTTTCTATGATTTGAACCTCTGCTGTGAGTCCAGTTTCATTTTCTGATGCTTCACGTCAGGTTTACTGTATCCCTTGGACTTTCTTATTGACGATGAAACACAGAAATTGCATCATAAATTAATGAAAAAGGCACAATGCCGACCTAAGTAAAAGAGGACTGGTACTCTAACTTTCTATGATTTGAACCCCTCCTGTGAGTCCAGTTTCAGATTCCGATGCTTAACTTCAGGTTTACTGTATCCCTTGGACCTTCATATTGACGATGAAACACAGAAATTGCATCCGAATTTAATACAAAATGCACAATGCCGACTTAAGTACAAGAGTACTGAAACTCTAACTTTCTATGATTTGAACCACTGCTGTGAGACCAGTTTTAGATTCCGATGCTTAACTTCAGATTTACTGTATCCCTTGGACCTTCTTATTGACGATGAAACACACAAATTGGATCCGAATTTAATACAAAAGCACAATGCCGACTAAAGTACAAGAGGACTAATACTCTAACTTTCTATGATTTGAACCCCTCCTGTGAGTCCAGTTTTAGATTCCGGTGCTTAACTTCTGGTTTACTGTATCCCTTGGACCTTCTTATTGACGATGAAACACAGAAATTGCATCCGAATTTTATACAAAAGGCACAATGCCGACATAAGTACAAGAGGACTGAAACTCTAACTTTCTACGATTTGAACCTCTGCTGTGAGTCCAGTTTTAGTTTCCGACGCTTCACTTCAGGTGTACTGTATCCCTTGGATCGTCTTATTGACGATGAAACACAGATATTGCATCCGAATTTTATACAAAAGGCACAATGTCGACTTAAGTACAAGAGGACTGAAACTCTAACATTCTATGATTTGAACCTCTGCTGTGAGTCTAGTTTTAGTTTCCGATGCGTCACTTCAGGTTTACTGTATCCCTTGGACCTTCTTATTGACGATGAAACACAGAAATTGAATCCGAAATTAATACAAAAGGCACAATGCCGACTTAAGTACAAGAGGACTGAAACTCTAATCTTCAATGATTTGAACCTCTTCTGTGAGTCCAGTTTTAGTTTCCGATGCTTAACTTCAGGTTTACTCGATCCCTTGGACCTTCTTATTGGCGATGAAACACAGAAATTGTATCCGAATTTAATACAAGAGGCACAATGCCGACTTAAGTACAAGTGGACTGAAACTCTAACTTACTATGTTTTGATCCTCTGCTGTGAGTCCAGTTTTAGATTCCGATGCTTCACTTCAGGGTTACTGTATCCCTTGGATCTTCTTATTGACGATGAAACACAGAAATTGCATCCGAATTTAATACAAAAGGCACAATGCCGACTTAAGTACAAGAGGACTGAAACTCTAACTTTCTATGATTTGAACCTCTGCTGTGAGTCCACTTTTAGTTTCCGATGCTTCACTTCACATTTACTGTATCCCTTGGACCTTCTTATTGACGATGAAACACAGAAATTGCATCCGAATTTAATACAAAAGGCACAATGCCGACTTAAGTACAAGAGGACTGAGACTCTAACTTTCTATGATTTGAACCTCTGCTGTGAGTCCAGTTTCATTTTCCGATGCTTCACGTCAGGTTTACTGTATCCCTTGGACTTTCTTATTGAGGATGAAACACAGAAACTGCATCCGAAATTAATGAAAAAGGCACAATGCCGACCTAAGTAGAAGAGGACTGGTACTCTAACTTTCTATGATTTGAACCCCTCCTGTGAGTCCAGTTTCAGATTCCGATGCTTAACTTCAGGTTTACTGTATCCCTTGGACCTTCATATTGACGATGAAACACAGAAATTGCATCCGAATTTAATACAAAAGGCACAATGCCGACTTAAGTACAAGAGTACTGAAACTCTAACTTTCTATGATTTGAACCACTGCTGTGAGACCAGTTTTAGATTCCGATGCTTAACTTCAGATTTACTGTATCCCTTGGACCTTCTTATTGACGATGAAACACACAAATTGGATCCGAATTTAATACAAAAGCACAATGCCGACTAAAGTACAAGAGGACTAATACTCTAACTTTCTATGATTTGAACCCCTCCTGTGAGTCCAGTTTTAGATTCCGGTGCTTAACTTCTGGTTTACTGTATCCCTTGGACCTTCTTATTGACGATGAAACACAGAAATTGCATCCGAATTTTATACAAAAGGCACAATGCCGACATAAGTACAAGAGGACTGAAACTCTAACTTTCTACGATTTGAACCTCTGCTGTGAGTCCAGTTTTAGTTTCCGACGCTTCACTTCAGGTGTACTGTATCCCTTGGATCGTCTTATTGACGATGAAACACAGATATTGCATCCGAATTTTATACAAAAGGCACAATGTCGACTTAAGTACAAGAGGACTGAAACTCTAACATTCTATGATTTGAACCTCTGCTGTGAGTCTAGTTTTAGTTTCCGATGCGTCACTTCAGGTTTACTGTATCCCTTGGACCTTGTTATTGACGATGAAACACAGAAATTGAATCCGAAATTAATACAAAAGGCACAATGCCGACTTAAGTACAAGAGGACTGAAACTCTAATCTTCAATGATTTGAACCTCTTCTGTGAGTCCAGTTTTAGTTTCCGATGCTTAACTTCAGGTTTACTCGATCCCTTGGACCTTCTTATTGGCGATGAAACACAGAAATTGTATCCGAATTTAATACAAGAGGCACAATACCGACTTAAGTACAAGTGGACTGAAACTCTAACTTACTATGTTTTGATCCTCTGCTGAGAGTCCAGTTTTAGATTCCGATGCTTCACTTCAGGGTTACTGTATCCCTTGGATCTTCTTATTGACGATGAAACACAGAAATTGCATCCGAATTTAATACAAAAGGCACAATGCCGACTTAAGTACAAGAGGACTGAAACTCTAACTTTCTATGATTTGAACCTCTGCTGTGAGTCCACTTTTAGTTTCCGATGCTTCACTTCACATTTACTGTATCCCTTGGACATTCTTATTGACGATGAAACACAGAAATTGCATCCGAATTTAATACAAAAGGCACAATGCCGACTTAAGTACAAGAGGACTGAGACTCTAACTTTCTATGATTTGAACCTCTGCTGTGAGTCCAGTTTCATTTTCCGATGCTTCACGTCAGGTTTACTGTATCCCTTGGACTTTCTTATTGAGGATGAAACACAGAAACTGCATCCGAAATTAATGAAAAAGGCACAATGCCGACCTAAGTAAAAGAGGACTGGTACTCTAACTTTCTATGATTTGAACCCCTCCTGTGAGTCCAGTTTCAGATTCCGATGCTTAACTTCAGGTTTACTGTATCCCTTGGACCTTCATATTGACGATGAAACACAGAAATTGCATCCGAATTTAATACAAAAGGCACAATGCCGACTTAAGTACAAGAGGACTGAAACTCTAACTTTCTATGATTTGAACCACTGCTGTGAGACCAGTTTTAGATTCCGATGCTTAACTTCAGATTTACTGTATCCCTTGGACCTTCTTATTGACGATGAAACACACAAATTGGATCCGAATTTAATACAAAAGGCACAATGCCGACTAAAGTACAAGAGGACTAATACTCTAACTTTCTATGCTTTAAACCCCTCCTGTGAGTCCAGTTTTAGATTCCGGTGCTTAACTTATGGTTTACTGTATCCCTTGGACCTTCTTATTGACGATGAAACACAGAAATTGCATCCGAATTTTATACAAAAGGCACAATGCCGACTTAAGTACAAGAGGACTGAAACTCTAACTTTCTACGATTTGAACCTCTGCTGTGAGTCCAGTTTCAGTTTCCGACGCTTCACTTCAGGCTTACTATATCCCTTGGATCGTCTTATTGACGATGAAACACAGATATTGCATCCGAATTTAATACAAAAGGCATAATGCCGACTTAAGTACAAGAGGACTGAAACTCTAACATTCTATGATTTGAACCTCTGCTGTGAGTCTAGTTTTAGTTTCCGATGCTTCACTTCAGGTTTACTGTATCCCTTGGACCTTCCTATTGACGATGAAACACAGAAATTGCATCCGAATTTAATACAAAAGGCACAATGCCGACTTAAGTACAAGAGGACTGAAACTCTAACTTTCTATGATTTGAACCTCTGCTGTGAGTCCAGTTTTAGTTTCTGATGCTTCATTTCAGGTTTACTGTGTCCCTTAGACCTTCTTATTGACGATGAAACTCAGAAATTGCATCCGAATTTAATAAAAAAGGCACAATGCCGACTTAAGTACAAGAGGACTAATGCTCTACCATTCTATGATTTGAACCCCTCCTGTGAGTCCAGTTTTAGATTCCAATGCTTAACTTCAGGTTTACTGTATCCCTTGGACCTCCTTATTGACGATGAAACACAGAAATTGCATCCCAATTTAATAAAAACGACACAATGCCGACTTAAGTACAAGAGGACAGATACTCTAACTTTCTATGGTTTGAACCCCTCCTGTGAGTCCAGTTTTAGTTTCCGATGCTTCACTTCAGGTTTACTGTAACCCTTGGACCTTCTTACTGACGATGAAACACAGAAATTGCATCCGAATTTAATAAAAAGGCACAATGCCGACTTAAGTACAAGAGGACTAATACTCTAACTTTCTATGACTTGAACCCCTCCTCTGAGTCCAGGTTTAGATTCCGATGCTTAACGTCTGGTTTACTGTATCCCTTGGACCTTCCTATTGACGATGAAACACAGAAATTGCATCCGAATTTAATACAAAAGGCACAATGCCGACTTAAGTACAAGAGGACTGATACTCTAACTTTCTATGATTTGAACCTCTCCTGTCAGTCCAGTTTTAGATTCCGATGCTTCACTTCAAGTTTACTGTATCCCTTGGACCCTCTTATTGACGATGAAACACAGAAATTGCATCCGAATTTAATACAAAAGGCACAATGCCGACTTAAGCACAAGAGCACTGAAACTCTAACTTTCTATGATTTGAACCTCTGCTGTGAGTCCAGTTTTAGTTTCCGATGCTTCACTTCAGGTTTACTGTATCCCTTGGACCTTCTTATTGACAATGAAACACAGAAATTGCTTCCGAATTTAATACAAAAGGCACAATGCCGACTTACGTACAAGAGGACTGAAACTCTAACATTCAATGATTTGAACCTCTACTGTGTGTCCAGTTTTAGTTTCCGATGCCTAACTTCAGGTTTACTGGATCCCTTGGACCTTCTTATTGACGAAGAAACACAGAGATTGTATCCGAATTTAATACAAGAGGCACAATGCCGACTTAAGTACAAGAGGACTGAAACCCTAACTATCTATGTTTTGATCCTCTGCTGTGAGTCCAGTTTTAGATTCCAATGCTTCACTTCAGGGTTACTGTATCCCTTGGACCTTCTTATTGACGATGAAACACAGAAATTGCATCCGAATTTAATACAAAAGGCACAATGCCGACTTAAGTACAAGAGGACTGAAACTCTAACTCTCTATGATTTGAACCTCTGCTGTGAGTCCAGTTTTAGTTTCCGATGCTTCACTTCACATTTACTGTATCCCTTGGACCTTCTTATTGACGATGAAACACAGAAATTGCATCCGAATTTAATACAAAAGGCACAATGCCGACTTAAGTACAAGAGGACTGAAACTCTAACTTTCTATGATTTGAACCTCTACTGTGAGTCCAGTTATAGCTTCCGATGCTTCACTACAGGTTTACTGTATACCTTGGACCTTCTCATTGACGATGAAACACAGAAATTGCATCCGAATTTAATACAAAAGGCACAATGCCGACTTAAGTACAAGAGGACTGAGACTCTAACTTTCTATTATTTGAACCTCTGCTGTGAGTCCAGTTTCATTTTCCGATGCTTCCCGTCAGGTTTACTGTATCCCTTGGACTTTCTTATTGACGATGAAACACAGAAATTGCATCCGAAATTAATAAAAAAGGCACAATGCCGACCTAAGTACAAGAGGACTGGTACTCTAACTTTCTATGATTTGAACCTCTCCTGTGAGTCCAGTTTTAGATTCCAATGCTTAACTTCAGGTTTACTGTATCCCTTGGACCTTCTTATTGACGATGAAACTCAGAAATTGCATCCGAATTTAATACAAAAGGCACAATGCCGACTTAAGTACAAGAGGACTGAAACTCTAACTTTCTGTGATTTGAACCACTGCTGTGAGACCAGTTTTAGATTCCGATGCTTAACTTGAGATCTACTGTATCCCTTGGACCTTCTTATTGACGATGAAACACACAAATTGGATCCGAATTTAATACAAAAGGCACAATGCCGACTAAAGTACAAGAGGACTAATACTCTAACTCTGTATGATTTGAACCCCTCCTGTGAGTCCAGTTTTAGATTCCGGTGCTTAACTTCTGGTTTACTGTATCCCTTGGACCTTCCTATTGACGATGAAACACATAAATTGCATCCGAATTTAATACAAAAGGCACAATGCCGACTTAAGTACAAGAGGACTGATACTCTAACTTTCTATGATTTGAACCTCTCCTGTCAGTCCAGTTTTAGATTCCGATGCTTCACTTCAGGTTTACTGTACCCCTTGGATCGTCTTATTGACGATGAAACACAGATATTGCATTTGAATTTAATACAAAAGGCACAATGCCGACTTAAGTACAAGAGGACTGAAACTCTAACTTTCTATGATTTGAACCTCTGCTGTGAGTCCAGTTTTAGTTTCCGATGCTTCACTTCACATTTACTGTATCCCTTGGACCTTCTTATTGACGATGAAACACAGAAATTGCATCCGAATTTAATACAAAAGGCACAATGCCGACTTAAGTACAAGAGGACTGAGACTCTAACTTTCTATGATTTGAACCTCTGCTGTGAGTCCAGTTTCATTTTCTGATGCTTCACGTCAGGTTTACTGTATCCCTTGGACTTTCTTATTGACGATGAAACACAGAAATTGCATCATAAATTAATGAAAAAGGCACAATGCCGACCTAAGTAAAAGAGGACTGGTACTCTAACTTTCTATGATTTGAACCCCTCCTGTGAGTCCAGTTTCAGATTCCGATGCTTAACTTCAGGTTTACTGTATCCCTTGGACTTTCATATTGACGATGAAACACAGAAATTGCATCCGAATTTAATACAAAATGCACAATGCCGACTTAAGTACAAGAGTACTGAAACTCTAACTTTCTATGATTTGAACCACTGCTGTGAGACCAGTTTTAGATTCCGATGCTTAACTTCAGATTTACTGTATCCCTTGGACCTTCTTATTGACGATGAAACACACAAATTGGATCCGAATTTAATACAAAAGGCACAATGCCGACTAAAGTACAAGAGGACTAATACTCTAACTTTCTATGATTTGAACCCCTCCTGTGAGTCCAGTTTTAGATTCCGGTGCTTAACTTCTGGTTTACTGTATCCCTTGGACCTTCTTATTGACGATGAAACACAGAAATTGCATCCGAATTTTATACAAAAGGCACAATGCCGACATAAGTACAAGAGGACTGAAACTCTAACTTTCTACGATTTGAACCTCTGCTGTGAGTCCAGTTTTAGTTTCCGACGCTTCACTTCAGGTGTACTGTATCCCTTGGATCGTCTTATTGACGATGAAACACAGATATTGCATCCGAATTTTATACAAAAGGCACAATGTCGACTTAAGTACAAGAGGACTGAAACTCTAACATTCTATGATTTGAACCTCTGCTGTGAGTCTAGTTTTAGTTTCCGATGCGTCACTTCAGGTTTACTGTATCCCTTGGACCTTCTTATTGACGATGAAACACAGAAATTGAATCCGAAATTAATACAAAAGGCACAATGCCGACTTAAGTACAAGAGGACTGAAACTCTAATCTTCAATGATTTGAACCTCTTCTGTGAGTCCAGTTTTAGTTTCCGATGCTTAACTTCAGGTTTACTCGATCCCTTGGACCTTCTTATTGACGATGAAACACAGAAATTGCATCCGAATTTAATACAAAAGGCACAATGCCGACTAAAGTACAAGAGGACTAATACTCTAACTTTCTATGATTTGAACCCCTCCTGTGAGTCCAGTTTTAGATTCCGGTGCTTAACTTCTGGTTTACTGTATCCCTTGGACCTTCATATTGACGATGAAACACAGAAATTGCATCCGAATTTAATACAAAAGGCACAATGCCGACTAAAGTACAAGAGGACTAATACTCTAACTCTGTATGATTTGAACCCCTCCTGTGAGTCCAGTTTTAGATTCCGGTGCTTAACTTCTGGTTTACTGTATCCCTTGGACCTTCCTATTGACGATGAAACACATAAATTGCATCCGAATTTAATACAAAAGGCACAATGCCGACTTAAGTACAAGAGGACTGATACTCTAACTTTCTATGATTTGAACCTCTCCTGTCAGTCCAGTTTTAAATTCCGATGCTTCACTTCAGGTTTACTGTACCCCTTGGATCGTCTTATTGACGATGAAACACAGATATTGCATTTGAATTTAATACAAAAGGCACAATGCCGACTTAAGTACAAGAGGACTGAAACTCTAACTTTCTATGATTTGAACCTCTGCTGTGAGTCCAGTTTTAGTTTCCGATGCTTCACTTCACATTTACTGTATCCCTTGGACCTTCTTATTGACGATGAAACACAGAAATTGCATCCGAATTTAATACAAAAGGCACAATGCCGACTTGAGTACAAGAGGACTGAGACTCTAACTTTCTATGATTTGAACCTCTGCTGTGAGTCCAGTTTCATTTTCTGATGCTTCACGTCAGGTTTACTGTATCCCTTGGACTTTCTTATTGACGATGAAACACAGAAATTGCATCATAAATTAATGAAAAAGGCACAATGCCGACCTAAGTAAAAGAGGACTGGTACTCTAACTTTCTATGATTTGAACCCCTCCTGTGAGTCCAGTTTCAGATTCCGATGCTTAACTTCAGGTTTACTGTATCCCTTGGACCTTCATATTGACGATGAAACACAGAAATTGCATCCGAATTTAATACAAAATGCACAATGCCGACTTAAGTACAAGAGTACTGAAACTCTAACTTTCTATGATTTGAACCACTGCTGTGAGACCAGTTTTAGATTCCGATGCTTAACTTCAGATTTACTGTATCCCTTGGACCTTCTTATTGACGATGAAACACACAAATTGGATCCGAATTTAATACAAAAGGCACAATGCCGACTAAAGTACAAGAGGACTAATACTCTAACTTTCTATGACTTGAACCCCTCCTCTGAGTCCAGGTTTAGATTCCGATGCTTAACGTCTGGTTTACTGTATCCCTTGGACCTTCCTATTGACGATGAAACACAGAAATTGCATCCGAATTTAATACAAAAGGCACAATGCCGACTTAAGTACAAGAGGACTGATACTCTAACTTTCTATGATTTGAACCTCTCCTGTCAGTCCAGTTTTAGATTCCGATGCTTCACTTCAAGTTTACTGTATCCCTTGGACCCTCTTATTGACGATGAAACACAGAAATTGCATCCGAATTTAATACAAAAGGCACAATGCCGACTTAAGCACAAGAGCACTGAAACTCTAACTTTCTATGATTTGAACCTCTGCTGTGAGTCCAGTTTTAGTTTCCGATGCTTCACTTCAGGTTTACTGTATCCCTTGGACCTTCTTATTGACAATGAAACACAGAAATTGCTTCCGAATTTAATACAAAAGGCACAATGCCGACTTACGTACAAGAGGACTGAAACTCTAACATTCAATGATTTGAACCTCTACTGTGTGTCCAGTTTTAGTTTCCGATGCCTAACTTCAGGTTTACTGGATCCCTTGGACCTTCTTATTGACGAAGAAACACAGAAATTGTATCCGAATTTAATACAAGAGGCACAATGCCGACTTAAGTACAAGAGGACTGAAACCCTAACTATCTATGTTTTGATCCTCTGCTGTGAGTCCAGTTTTAGATTCCAATGCTTCACTTCAGGGTTACTGTATCCCTTGGACCTTCTTATTGACGATGAAACACAGAAATTGCATCCGAATTTAATACAAAAGGCACAATGCCGACTTAAAGTACAAGAGGACTGAAACTCTAACTCTCTATGATTTGAACCTCTGCTGTGAGTCCAGTTTTAGTTTCCGATGCTTCACTTCACATTTACTGTATCCCTTGGACCTTCTTATTGACGATGAAACACAGAAATTGCATCCGAATTTAATACAAAAGGCACAATGCCGACTTAAGTACAAGAGGACTGAAACTCTAACTTTCTATGATTTGAACCTCTACTGTGAGTCCAGTTATAGCTTCCGATGCTTCACTACAGGTTTACTGTATACCTTGGACCTTCTCATTGACGATGAAACACAGAAATTGCATCCGAATTTAATACAAAAGGCACAATGCCGACTTAAGTACAAGAGGACTGAGACTCTAACTTTCTATTATTTGAACCTCTGCTGTGAGTCCAGTTTCATTTTCCGATGCTTCCCGTCAGGTTTACTGTATCCCTTGGACTTTCTTATTGACGATGAAACACAGAAATTGCATCCGAAATTAATAAAAAAGGCACAATGCCGACCTAAGTACAAGAGGACTGGTACTCTAACTTTCTATGATTTGAACCTCTCCTGTGAGTCCAGTTTTAGATTCCAATGCTTAACTTCAGGTTTACTGTATCCCTTGGACCTTCTTATTGACGATGAAACTCAGAAATTGCATCCGAATTTAATACAAAAGGCACAATGCCGACTTAAGTACAAGAGGACTGAAACTCTAACTTTCTGTGATTTGAACCACTGCTGTGAGACCAGTTTTAGATTCCGATGCTTAACTTGAGATCTACTGTATCCCTTGGACCTTCTTATTGACGATGAAACACACAAATTGGATCCGAATTTAATACAAAAGGCACAATGCCGACTAAAGTACAAGAGGACTAATACTCTAACTCTGTATGATTTGAACCCCTCCTGTGAGTCCAGTTTTAGATTCCGGTGCTTAACTTCTGGTTTACTGTATCCCTTGGACCTTCCTATTGACGATGAAACACATAAATTGCATCCGAATTTAATACAAAAGGCACAATGCCGACTTAAGTACAAGAGGACTGATACTCTAACTTTCTATGATTTGAACCTCTCCTGTCAGTCCAGTTTTAGATTCCGATGCTTCACTTCAGGTTTACTGTACCCCTTGGATCGTCTTATTGACGATGAAACACAGATATTGCATTTGAATTTAATACAAAAGGCACAATGCCGACTTAAGTACAAGAGGACTGAAACTCTAACTTTCTATGATTTGAACCTCTGCTGTGAGTCCAGTTTTAGTTTCCGATGCTTCACTTCACATTTACTGTATCCCTTGGACCTTCTTATTGACGATGAAACACAGAAATTGCATCCGAATTTAATACAAAAGGCACAATGCCGACTTAAGTACAAGAGGACTGAGACTCTAACTTTCTATGATTTGAACCTCTGCTGTGAGTCCAGTTTCATTTTCTGATGCTTCACGTCAGGTTTACTGTATCCCTTGGACTTTCTTATTGACGATGAAACACAGAAATTGCATCATAAATTAATGAAAAAGGCACAATGCCGACCTAAGTAAAAGAGGACTGGTACTCTAACTTTCTATGATTTGAACCCCTCCTGTGAGTCCAGTTTCAGATTCCGATGCTTAACTTCAGGTTTACTGTATCCCTTGGACCTTCATATTGACGATGAAACACAGAAATTGCATCCGAATTTAATACAAAATGCACAATGCCGACTTAAGTACAAGAGTACTGAAACTCTAACTTTCTATGATTTGAACCACTGCTGTGAGACCAGTTTTAGATTCCGATGCTTAACTTCAGATTTACTGTATCCCTTGGACCTTCTTATTGACGATGAAACACACAAATTGGATCCGAATTTAATACAAAAGGCACAATGCCGACTAAAGTACAAGAGGACTAATACTCTAACTTTCTATGATTTGAACCCCTCCTGTGAGTCCAGTTTTAGATTCCGGTGCTTAACTTCTGGTTTACTGTATCCCTTGGACCTTCTTATTGACGATGAAACACAGAAATTGCATCCGAATTTTATACAAAAGGCACAATGCCGACATAAGTACAAGAGGACTGAAACTCTAACTTTCTACGATTTGAACCTCTGCTGTGAGTCCAGTTTTAGTTTCCGACGCTTCACTTCAGGTGTACTGTATCCCTTGGATCGTCTTATTGACGATGAAACACAGATATTGCATCCGAATTTTATACAAAAGGCACAATGTCGACTTAAGTACAAGAGGACTGAAACTCTAACATTCTATGATTTGAACCTCTGCTGTGAGTCTAGTTTTAGTTTCCGATGCGTCACTTCAGGTTTACTGTATCCCTTGGACCTTCTTATTGACGATGAAACACAGAAATTGAATGCGAAATTAATACAAAAGGCACAATGCCGACTTAAGTACAAGAGGACTGAAACTCTAATCTTCAATGATTTGAACCTCTTCTGTGAGTCCAGTTTTAGTTTCCGATGCTTAACTTCAGGTTTACTCGATCCCTTGGACCTTCTTATTGGCGATGAAACACAGAAATTGTATCCGAATTTAAAACAAGAGGCACAATGCCGACTTAAGTACAAGTGGACTGAAACTCTAACTTACTATGTTTTGATCCTCTGCTGTGAGTCCAGTTTTAGATTCCGTGCTTCACTTCAGGGTTACTGTATCCCTTGGATCTTCTTATTGACGATGAAACACAGAAATTGCATCCGAATTTAATACAAAAGGCACAATGCCGACTTAAGTACAAGAGGACTGAAACTCTAACTTTCTATGATTTGAACCTCTGCTGTGAGTCCACTTTTTGTTTCCGATGCTTCACTTCACATTTACTGTATCCCTTGGACCTTCTTATTGACGATGAAACACAGAAATTGCATCCGAATTTAATACAAAAGGCACAATGCCGACTTAAGTACAAGAGGACTGAGACTCTAACTTTCTATGATTTGAACCTCTGCTGTGAGTCCAGTTTCATTTTCCGATGCTTCACGTCAGGTTTACTGTATCCCTTGGACTTTCTTATTGAGGATGAAACACAGAAACTGCATCCGAAATTAATGAAAAAGGCACAATGCCGACCTAAGTAAAAGAGGACTGGTACTCTAACTTTCTATGATTTGAACCCCTCCTGTGAGTCCAGTTTCAGATTCCGATGCTTAACTTTAGGTTTACTGTATCCCTTGGACCTTCATATTGACGATGAAACACAGAAATTGCATCCGAATTTAATACAAAAGGCACAATGCCGACTTAAGTACAAGAGGACTGAAACTCTAACTTTCTATGATTTGAACCACTGCTGTGAGACCAGTTTTAGATTCCGATGCTTAACTTCAGATTTACTGTATCCCTTGGACCTTCTTATTGACGATGAAACACACAAATTGGATCCGAATTTAATACAAAAGGCACAATGCCGACTAAAGTACAAGAGGACTAATACTCTAACTTTCTATGCTTTAAACCCCTCCTGTGAGTCCAGTTTTAGATTCCGGTGCTTAACTTATGGTTTACTGTATCCCTTGGACCTTCTTATTGACGATGAAACACAGAAATTGCATCCGAATTTTATACAAAAGGCACAATGCCGACTTAAGTACAAGTGGACTGAAACTCTAACTTTCTACGATTTGAACCTCTGCTGTGAGTCCAGTTTCAGTTTCCGACGCTTCACTTCAGGCTTACTATATCCCTTGGATCGTCTTATTGACGATGAAACACAGATATTGCATCCGAATTTAATACAAAAGGCACAATGCCGACTTAAGTACAAGAGGACTGAAACTCTAACATTCTATGATTTGAACCTCTGCTGTGAGTCTAGTTTTAGTTTCCGATGCTTCACTTCAGGTTTACTGTATCCCTTGGACCTTCCTATTGACGATGAAACACAGAAATTGCATCCGAATTTAATACAAAAGGCACAATGCCGACTTAAGTACAAGAGGACTGAAACTCTAACTTTCTATGATTTGAACCTCTGCTGTGAGTCCAGTTTTAGTTTCTGATGCTTCATTTCAGGTTTACTGTGTCCCTTAGACCTTCTTATTGACGATGAAACTCAGAAATTGCATCCGAATTTAATAAAAAAGGCACAATGCCGACTTAAGTACAAGAGGACTAATGCTCTACCTTTCTATGATTTGAACCCCTCCTGTGAGTCCAGTTTTAGATTCCAATGCTTAACTTCAGGTTTACTGTATCCCTTGGACCTCCTTATTGACGATGAAACACAGAAATTGCATCCCAATTTAATAAAAACGACACAATGCCGACTTAAGTACAAGAGGACAGATACTCTAACTTTCTATGGTTTGAACCCCTCCTGTGAGTTCAGTTTTAGTTTCCGATGCTTCACTTCAGGTTTACTGTAACCCTTGGACCTTCTTACTGACGATGAAACACAGAAATTGCATCCGAATTTAATAAAAAGGCACAATGCCGACTTAAGTACAAGAGGACTAATACTCTAACTTTCTATGACTTGAACCCCTCCTCTGAGTCCAGGTTTAGATTCCGATGCTTAACGTCTGGTTTACTGTATCCCTTGGACCTTCCTATTGACGATGAAACACAGAAATTGCATCCGAATTTAATACAAAAGGCACAATGCCGACTTAAGTACAAGAGGACTGATACTCTAACTTTCTATGATTTGAACCTCTCCTGTCAGTCCAGTTTTAGATTCCGATGCTTCACTTCAAGTTTACTGTATCTCTTGGACCCTCTTATTGACGATGAAACACAGAAATTGCATCCGAATTTAATACAAAAGGCACAATGCCGACTTAAGCACAAGAGCACTGAAACTCTAACTTTCTATGATTTGAACCTCTGCTGTGAGTCCAGTTTTAGTTTCCGATGCTTCACTTCAGGTTTACTGTATCCCTTGGACCTTCTTATTGACAATGAAACACAGAAATTGCTTCCGAATTTAATACAAAAGGCACAATGCCGACTTACGTACAAGAGGACTGAAACTCTAACATTCAATGATTTGAACCTCTACTGTGTGTATAGTTTTAGTTTCCGATGCCTAACTTCAGGTTTACTGGATCCCTTGGACCTTCTTATTGACGAAGAAACACAGAAATTGTATCCGAATTTAATACAAGAGGCACAATGCCGACTTAAGTACAAGAGGACTGAAACCCTAACTATCTATGTTTTGATCCTCTGCTGTGAGTCCAGTTTTAGATTCCAATGCTTCACTTCAGGGTTACTGTATCCCTTGGACCTTCTTATTGACGATGAAACACAGAAATTGCATCCGAATTTAATACAAAAGGCACAATGCCGACTTAAGTACAAGAGGACTGAAACTCTAACTCTCTATGATTTGAACCTCTGCTGTGAGTCCAGTTTTAGTTTCCGATGCTTCACTTCACATTTACTGTATCCCTTGGACCTTCTTATTGACGATGAAACACAGAAATTGCATCCGAATTTAATACAAAAGGCACAATGCCGACTTAAGTACAAGAGGACTGAAACTCTAACTTTCTATGATTTGAACCTCTACTGTGAGTCCAGTTATAGCTTCCGATGCTTCACTTCAGGTTTACTGTATACCTTGGACCTTCTCATTGACGATGAAACACAGAAATTGCATCCGAATTTAATACAAAAGGCACAATGCCGACTTAAGTACAAGAGGACTGAGACTCTAACTTTCTATTATTTGAACCTCTGCTGTGAGTCCAGTTTCATTTTCCGATGCTTCACGTCAGGTTTACTGTATCCCTTGGACTTTCTTATTGACGATGAAACACAGAAATTGCATCCGAAATTAATAAAAAAGGCACAATGCCGACCAAAGTACAAGAGGACTGGTACTCTAACTTTCTATGATTTGAACCTCTCCTGTGAGTCCAGTTTTAGATTCCAATGCTTAACTTCAGGTTTACTGTATCCCTTGGACCTTCTTATTGACGATGAAACTCAGAAATTGCATCCGAATTTAATACAAAAGGCACAATGCCGACTTAAGTACAAGAGGACTGAAACTCTAACTTTCTGTGATTTGAACCACTGCTGTGAGACCAGTTTTAGATTCCGATGCTTAACTTGAGATCTACTGTATCCCTTGGACCTTCTTATTGACGATGAAAGACACAAATTGGATCCGAATTTAATACAAAAGGCACAATGCCGACTAAAGTACAAGAGGACTAATACTCTAACTCTGTATGATTTGAACCCCTCCTGTGAGTCCAGTTTTAGATTCCGGTGCTTAACTTCTGGTTTACTGTATCCCTTGGACCTTCCTATTGACGATGAAACACATAAATTGCATCCGAATTTAATACAAAAGGCACAATGCCGACTTAAGTACAAGAGGACTGATACTCTAACTTTCTATGATTTGAACCTCTCCTGTCAGTCCAGTTTTAGATTCCGATGCTTCACTTCAGGTTTACTGTACCCCTTGGATCGTCTTATTGACGATGAAACACAGATATTGCATTTGAATTTAATACAAAAGGCACAATGCCGACTTAAGTACAAGAGGACTGAAACTCTAACTTTCTATGATTTGAACCTCTGCTGTGAGTCCAGTTTTAGTTTCCGATGCTTCACTTCACATTTACTGTATCCCTTGGACCTTCTTATTGACGATGAAACACAGAAATTGCATCCGAATTTAATACAAAAGGCACAATGCCGACTTAAGTACGAGAGGACTGAGACTCTAACTTTCTATGATTTGAACCTCTGCTGTGAGTCCAGTTTCATTTTCTGATGCTTCACGTCAGGTTTACTGTATCCCTTGGACTTTCTTATTGACGATGAAACACAGAAATTGCATCATAAATTAATGAAAAAGGCACAATGCCGACCTAAGTAAAAGAGGACTGGTACTCTAACTTTCTATGATTTGAACCCCTCCTGTGAGTCCAGTTTCAGATTCCGATGCTTAACTTCAGGTTTACTGTATCCCTTGGACCTTCATATTGACGATGAAACACAGAAATTGCATCCGAATTTAATACAAAATGCACAATGCCGACTTAAGTACAAGAGTACTGAAACTCTAACTTTCTATGATTTGAACCACTGCTGTGAGACCAGTTTTAGATTCCGATGCTTAACTTCAGATTTACTGTATCCCTTGGACCTTCTTATTGACGATGAAACACACAAATTGGATCCGAATTTAATACAAAAGGCACAATGCCGACTAAAGTACAAGAGGACTAATACTCTAACTTTCTATGATTTGAACCCCTCCTGTGAGTCCAGTTTTAGATTCCGGTGCTTAACTTCTGGTTTACTGTATCCCTTGGACCTTCTTATTGACGATGAAACACAGAAATTGCATCCGAATTTTATACAAAAGGCACAATGCCGACATAAGTACAAGATTACTGAAACTCTAACTTTCTACGATTTGAACCTCTGCTGTGAGTCCAGTTTTAGTTTCCGACGCTTCACTTCAGGTGTACTGTATCCCTTGGATCGTCTTATTGACGATGAAACACAGATATTGCACCCGAATTTTATACAAAAGGCACAATGTCGACTTAAGTACAAGAGGACTGAAACTCTAACATTCTATGATTTGAACCTCTGCTGTGAGTCTAGTTTTAGTTTCCGATGCGTCACTTCAGGTTTACTGTATCCCTTGGACCTTCTTATTGACGATGAGACACAGAAATTGAATCCGAAATAAATACAAAAGGCACAATGCCGACTTAAGTACAAGAGGACTGAAACTCTAATCTTCAATGATTTGAACCTCTTCTGTGAGTCCAGTTTTAGTTTCCGATGCTTAACTTCAGGTTTACTCGATCCCTTGGACCTTCTTATTGGCGATGAAACACAGAAATTGTATCCGAATTTAATACAAGAGGCACAATGCCGACTTAAGTACAAGTGGACTGAAACTCTAACTTACTATGTTTTGATCCTCTGCTGTGAGTCCAGTTTTAGATTCCGATGCTTCACTTCAGGGTTACTGTATCCCTTGGATCTTCTTATTGACGATGAAACACAGAAATTGCATCCGAATTTAATACAAAAGGCACAATGCCGACTTAAGTACAAGAGGACTGAAACTCTAACTTTCTATGATTTGAACCTCTGCTGTGAGTCCACTTTTAGTTTCCGATGCTTCACTTCACATTTACTGTATCCCTTGGACCTTCTTATTGACGATGAAACACAGAAATTGCATCCGAATTTAATACAAAAGGCACAATGCCGACTTAAGTACAAGAGGACTGAGACTCTAACTTTCTATGATTTGAACCTCTGCTGTGAGTCCAGTTTCATTTTCCGATGCTTCACGTCAGGTTTACTGTATCCCTTGGACTTTCTTATTGAGGATGAAACACAGAAACTGCATCCGAAATTAATGAAAAGGCACAATGCCGACCTAAGTAAAAGAGGACTGGTACTCTAACTTTCTATGATTTGAACCCCTCCTGTGAGTCCAGTTTCAGATTCCGATGCTTAACTTCAGGTTTACTGTATCCCTTGGACCTTCATATTGACGATGAAACACAGAAATTGCATCCGAATTTAATACAAAAGGCACAATGCCGACTTAAGTACAAGAGGACTGAAACTCTAACTTTCTATGATTTGAACCACTGCTGTGAGACCAGTTTTAGATTCCGATGCTTAACTTCAGATTTACTGTATCCCTTGGACCTTCTTATTGACGATGAAACACACAAATTGGATCCGAATTTAATACAAAAGGCACAATGCCGACAAAAGTACAAGAGGACTAATACTCTAACTTTCTATGCTTTAAATCCCTCCTGTGAGTCCAGTTTTAGATTCCGGTGCTTAACTTATGGTTTACTGTATCCCTTGGACCTTATTATTGACGATGAAACACAGAAATTGCATCCGAATTTTATACAAAAGGCACAATGCCGACTTAAGTACAAGAGGACTGAAACTCTAACTTTCTACGATTTGAACCTCTGCTGTGAGTCCAGTTTCAGTTTCCGACGCTTCACTTCAGGCTTACTATATCCCTTGGATCGTCTTATTGACGATGAAACACAGATATTGCATCCGAATTTAATACAAAAGGCACAATGCCGACTTAAGTACAAGAGGACTGAAACTCTATCATTCTATGATTTGAACCTCTGCTGTGAGTCTAGTTTTAGTTTCCGATGCTTCACTTCAGGTTTACTGTATCCCTTGGACCTTCCTATTGACAATGAAACACAGAAATTGCATCCGAATTTAATACAAAAGGCACAATGCCGACTTAAGTACAAGAGGACTGAAACTCTAACTTTCTATGATTTGAACCTCTGCTGTGAGTCCAGTTTTAGTTTCTGATGCTTCATTTCAGGTTTACTGTGTCCCTTAGACCTTCTTATTGACGATGAAACTCAGAAATTGCATCCGAATTTAATAAAAAAGGCACAATGCCGACTTAAGTACAAGAGGACTAATGCTCTACCTTTCTATGATTTGAACCCCTCCTGTGAGTCCAGTTTTAGATTCCAATGCTTAACTTCAGGTTTACTGTATCCCTTGGACCTCCTTATTGACGATGAAACACAGAAATTGCATCCCAATTTAATAAAAACGACACAATGCCGACTTAAGTACAAGAGGACAGATACTCTAACTTTCTATGGTTTGAACCCCTCCTGTGAGTCCAGTTTTAGTTTCCGATGCTTCACTTCAGGTTTACTGTATCCCTTGGACCTTCTTACTGACGATGAAACACAGAAATTGCATCCGAATTTAATAAAAAGGCACAATGCCGACTTAAGTACAAGAGGACTAATACTCTAACTTTCTATGACTTGAACCCCTCCTCTGAGTCCAGGTTTAGATTCCGATGCTTAACGTCTGGTTTACTGTATCCCTTGGACCTTCCTATTGACGATGAAACACAGAAATTGCATCCGAATTTAATACAAAAGGCACAATGCCGACTTAAGTACAAGAGGACTGATACTCTAACTTTCTATGATTTGAACCTCTCCTGTCAGTCCAGTTTTAGATTCCGATGCTTCACTTCAAGTTTACTGTATCCCTTGGACCCTCTTATTGACGATGAAACACAGAAATTGCATCCGAATTTAATACAAAAGGCACAATGCCGACTTAAGCACAAGAGCACTGAAACTCTAACTTTCTATGATTTGAACCTCTGCTGTGAGTCCAGTTTTAGTTTCCGATGCTTCACTTCAGGTTTACTGTATCCCTTGGACCTTCTTATTGACAATGAAACACAGAAATTGCTTCCGAATTTAATACAAAAGGCACAATGCCGACTTACGTACAAGAGGACTGAAACTCTAACATTCAATGATTTGAACCTCTACTGTGTGTCCAGTTTTAGTTTCCGATGCCTAACTTCAGGTTTACTGGATCCCTTGGACCTTCTTATTGACGAAGAAACACAGAAATTGTATCCGAATTTAATACAAGAGGCACAATGCCGACTTAAGTACAAGAGGACTGAAACCCTAACAATCTATGTTTTGATCCTCTGCTGTGAGTCCAGTTTTAGATTCCAATGCTTCACTTCAGGGTTACTGTATCCCTTGGACCTTCTTATTGACGATGAAACACAGAAATTGCATCCGAATTTAATACAAAAGGCACAATGCCGACTTAAGTACAAGAGGACTGAAACTCTAACTCTCTATGATTTGAACCTCTGCTGTGAGTCCAGTTTTAGTTTCCGATGCTTCACTTCACATTTACTGTATCCCTTGGACCTTCTTATTGACGATGAAACACAGAAATTGCATCCGAATTTAATACAAAAGGCACAATGCCGACTTAAGTACAAGAGGACTGAAACTCTAACTTTCTATGATTTGAACCTCTACTGTGAGTCCAGTTATAGCTTCCGATGCTTCACTTCAGGTTTACTGTATACCTTGGACCTTCTCATTGACGATGAAACACAGAAATTGCATCCGAATTTAATACAAAAGGCACAATGCCGACTTAAGTACAAGAGGACTGAGACTCTAACTTTCTATTATTTGAACCTCTGCTGTGAGTCCAGTTTCATTTTCCGATGCTTCACGTCAGGTTTACTGTATCCCTTGGACTTTCTTATTGACGATGAAACACAGAAATTGCATCCGAAATTAATAAAAAAGGCACAATGCCGACCTAAGTACAAGAGGACTGGTACTCTAACTTTCTATGATTTGAACCTCTCCTGTGAGTCCAGTTTTAGATTCCAATGCTTAACTTCAGGTTTACTGTATCCCTTGGACCTTCTTATTGACGATGAAACTCAGAAATTGCATCCGAATTTAATACAAAAGGCACAATGCCGACTTAAGTACAAGAGGACTGAAACTCTAACTTTCTGTGATTTGAACCACTGCTGTGAGACCAGTTTTAGATTCCGATGCTTAACTTGAGATCTACTGTATCCCTTGGACCTTCTTATTGACGATGAAACACACAAATTGGATCCGAATTTAATACAAAAGGCACAATGCCGACTAAAGTACAAGAGGACTAATACTCTAACTCTGTATGATTTGAACCCCTCCTGTGAGTCCAGTTTTAGATTCCGGTGCTTAACTTCTGGTTTACTGTATCCCTTGGACCTTCCTATTGACGATGAAACACAGAAATTGCATCCGAATTTAATACAAAAGGCACAATGACGACTTAAGTACAAGAGGACTGATACTCTAACTTTCTATGATTTGAACCTCTCCTGTCAGTCCAGTTTTAGATTCCGATGCTTCACTTCAGGTTTACTGTATCCCTTGGATCGTCTTATTGACGATGAAACACAGATATTGCATTTGAATTTAATACAAAAGGCACAATGCCGACTTAAGTACAAGAGGACTGAAACTCTAACTTTCTATGATTTGAACCTCTGCTGTGAGTCCAGTTTTAGTTTCCGATGCTTCACTTCACATTTACTGTATCCCTTGGACCTTCTTATTGACGATGAAACACAGAAATTGCATCCGAATTTAATACAAAAGGCACAATGCCGACTTAAGTACAAGAGGACTGAGACTCTAACTTTCTATGATTTGAACCTCTGCTGTGAGTCCAGTTTCATTTTCTGATGCTTCACGTCAGGTTTACTGTATCCCTTGGACTTTCTTATTGACGATGAAACACAGAAATTGCATCATAAATTAATGAAAAAGGCACAATGCCGACCTAAGTAAAAGAGGACTGAAACTCTAACATTCAATGATTTGAACCTCTACTGTGTGTCCAGTTTTAGTTTCCGATGCCTAACTTCAGGTTTACTGGATCCCTTGGACCTTCTTATTGACGAAGAAACACAGAAATTGTATCCGAATTTAATACAAGAGGCACAATGCCGACTTAAGTACAAGAGGACTGAAACTCTAACTATCTATGTTTTGATCCTCTGCTGTGAGTCCAGTTTTAGATTCCAATGCTTCACTTCAGGGTTACTGTATCCCTTGGACCTTCTTATTGACGATGAAACACAGAAATTGCATCCGAATTTAATACAAAAGGCACAATGCCGACTTAAGTACAAGAGGACTGAAACTCTAACTCTCTATGATTTGAACCTCTGCTGTGAGTCCAGTTTTAGTTTCCGATGCTTCACTTCACATTTACTATATCCCTTGGACCTTCTTATTGACGATGAAACACAGAAATTGCATCCGAATTTAATACAAAAGGCACAATGCCGACTTAAGTACAAGAGGACTGAAACTCTAACTTTCTATGATTTGAACCTCTGCTGTGAGTCCAGTTATAGCTTCCGATGCTTCACTTCAGGTTTACTGTATACCTTGGACCTTCTCATTGACGATGAAACACAGAAATTGCATCCGAATTTAATACAAAAGGCACAATGCCGACTTAAGTACAAGAGGACTGAGACTCTAACTTTCTATTATTTGAACCTCTGCTGTGAGTCCAGTTTCATTTTCCGATGCTTCACGTCAGGTTTACTGTATCCCTTGGACTTTCTTATTGACGATGAAACACAGAAATTGCATCCGAAATTAATAAAAAAGGCACAATGCCGATTTAAGTACAAGAGGACTGGTACTCTAACTTTCTATGATTTGAACCTCTCCTGTGAGTCCAGTTTTAGATTCCAATGCTTAACTTCAGGTTTACTGTATCCCTTGGACCTTCTTATTGACGATGAAACTCAGAAATTGCATCCGAATTTAATACAAAAGGCACAATGCCGACTTAAGTACAAGAGGACTGAAACTCTAACTTTCTGTGATTTGAACCACTGCTGTGAGACCAGTTTTAGATTCCGATGCTTAACTTGAGATCTACTGTATCCCTTGGACCGTCTTATTGACGATGAAACACACAAATTGGATCCGAATTTAATACAAAAGGCACAATGCCGACTAAAGTACAAGAGGACTAATACTCTAACTCTGTATGATTTGAACCCCTCCTGTGAGTCCAGTTTTAGATTCCGGTGCTTAACTTCTGGTTTACTGTATCCCTTGGACCTTCCTATTGACGATGAAACACAGAAATTGCATCCGAATTTAATACAAAAGGCACAATGCCGACTTATGTACAAGAGGACTGATACTCTAACTTTCTATGATTTGAACCTCTCCTGTCAGTCCAGTTTTAGATTCCGATGCTTCACTCCAAGTTTACTGTATCCCTTGGACCCTCTTATTGACGATGAAACACAGAAATTGCATCCGAATTTAATACAAAAGGCACAATGCCGACTTAACTACAAGAGCACTGAAACTCTAACTTTCTATGATTTGAACCTCTGCTGTGAGTCCAGTTTTAGTTTACGATGCTTCACTTCAGGTTTACTGTATCCCTTGGACCTTCTTATTGACGATGAAACAGAGAAATTGCTTCCGAATTTAATACAAAAGGCACAATGCCGACTTACGTACAAGAGGACTGAAACTATAACTTTGAATGATTTGAACCTCTGCTGTGTGTCCAGTTTTAGTTTCCGATGCTTAACTTCAGGTTTACTGGATCCCTTGGACCTTCTTATTGACGAAGAAGCACAGAAATTGTATCCCAATTTAATACAAGAGGCACAATGCCGACTTAAGTACAAGAGGACTGAAACTCTAACTTTCTATGATTTGAACCTCTGCTGTGAGTCCAGTTTTAGATTCCGATGCTTCACTTCAGGGTTACTGTATCCCTTGGACCTTCTTATTGACGATGAAACACACAAAAATTGCATCCTAATTTAATACAAAGGGCACAATGCCGACTTAAGTACAAGAGGACTGAAACTCTAACTCTCTATGATTTGAACCTCTGCTGTGAGTCCAGTTTTAGTTTCCGATGCTTCACTTCACATTTACTGTATCCCTTGGACCTTCTTATTGACGATGAAACACAGAAATTGCATCCGAATTTAGTACAAAAGGCACAATGCCGACTTAAGTACAAGAGGACTGAAACTCTAACTTTCTATGATTTGAACCTCTGCTGTGAGTCCAGTTTTAGTTTCCGATGCTTGACTTCAGGTTTACTGTACACCTTGGACCCTCTCATTGACGATGAAACATAGAAATTGCATCCGAATTTAATACAAAAGGCACAATTACGACTTAAGTACAAGAGGACTGAGACTCTAACTTTCTATGATTTGAACCTCTGCTGTGAGTCCAGTTTCATTTTCCGATGCTTCACGTCAGGTTTACTGTATCCCTTGGACTTTCTTATTGACGATGAAACACAGAAATTGCATCCGAAATTAATAAAAAAGGCACAATGCCGATCTAAGTACAAGAGGACTGGTACTCTAACTTTCTATGATTTGAACCTCTCCTGTGAGTCCAGTTTTAGATTCCGATGCTTAACTTCAGGTTTACTGTATCCCTTGGACCTTCTTATTGACGATGAAACACAGAAATTGCATCCGAATTTAATACAAAAGGCACAATGCCGACTTAAGTACAAGAGGACTGAAACTCTAACTTACCATGATTTGAACCACTGCTGTGAGACCAGTTTTAGATTCCGATGCTTAACTTCAGATTTACTGTATCCCTTGGACCTTCTTATTGACGATGAAACACACAAATTGGATCCTAAATTAATACAAAAAGCACAATGCCGACTAAAGTACAAGAGGACTAATACTCTAACTTTCTATGATTTGAACCCCTCCTGTGAGTCCAGTTTTAGATTCCGGTGCTTAACTTCTGGTTTACTGTATCCCTTGGACCTTCTTATTGACGATGAAACACAGAAATTGCATCCGAATTTAATACAAAAGGCACAATGCCGACTTAAGTACAAGAGGACTGAAAATCTAAGTTTCTATGATTTGAACCTCTGCTGTGAGTCCAGTTTTAGTTTCCGACGCTTCACTTCAGGTTTACTGTATCCCTTGGATCGTCTTATTGACGATGAATCACAGAAATTGCATCCGTATTTAATACAAAAGGCACAATGCCGACTTAAGTACAAGAGGACTGAAACTCTAACTTTCTATGATTTGAACCACTGCTGTGAGACCAGTTTTAGATTCCGATGCTTAACTTCAGATTTACTGTATCCCTTGGACCTTCTTATTGACGATGAAACACACAAATTGGATCCGAATTTAATACAAAAGGCACAATGCCGACTAAAGTACAAGAGGACTAATACTCTAACTTTCTATGATTTGAACCCCTCCTGTGAGTCCAGTTTTAGATTCCGGTGCTTAACTTCTGGTTTACTGTATCCCTTGGACCATCTTATTGACGATGAAACACAGAAATTGCATCCGAATTTAATACAAAAGGCACAATGCCGACTTAAGTACAAGAGGACTGAAACTCTAACTTTCTATGATTTGAACCTCTGCTGTGAGTCCAGTTTTAGTTTCCGACGCTTCACTTCAGGTTTACTGCATCCCTTGGATCGACTTATTGACGATGAAACACAGAAATTGCATCCGAATTTAATACAAAAGGCACAATGCCGACTTAAGTACAAGAGGACTGAAACTCTAACTTTCTATGATTTGAACCTCTGCTGTGAGTCTAGTTTTAGTTTCCGATGCTTCACTTCAGGTTTACTGTATACCTTGGACATTCTTATTGACGATGAAACACAGAAATTGCATCCGAATTTAATACAAAAGGCACAATGCCGACCTAAGTACAAGAGGATGGAAACTGTAACTTTCGATGAATTGATCCTCTGCTGTGAGTTCAGTTTAAGTTTCCGGTGCTTCACTTCAGGTTTACTGTATCCCTTGGACCTTCTTATTGACGATGAAACACAGAAATTGCATCCGAATTTAATACAAAAGGCACAATGCCGACCTAAGTACAAGAGGACGGAAACTGTAACTTTCGATGAATTGAACCTCTGCTGTGAGTTCAGTTTAAGTTTCCGGTGGTTCACTTCAGGTTTACTGTATCCCTTGGACCTTCTTATTGACGATGAAACACAGAAATTGCATCCGAATTTAATACAAAAGGCACAATGCCGACCTAAGTACAAGAGGATGGAAACTGTAACTTTCGATGAATTGAACCTCTGCTGTGAGTCCAGTTTTAGTTTCCGATGCTTCACTTCAGGTTTACTGTATACCTTGGACATTCTTATTGACGATGAAACACAGAAATTGCATCCGAATTTAATACAAAAGGCACAATGCCGACCTAAGTACAAGAGGATGGAAACTGTAACTTTCGATGAATTGAACCTCTGCTGTGAGTTCAGTTTAAGTTTCCGGTGCTTCACTTCAGGTTTACTGTATCCCTTGGACCTTCTTATTGACGATGAAACACAGAAATTTCATCCGAATTTAATAGAAAAGGCACAATGCCGACTTAAGTACAAGAGGACTGATACTCTAACTTTCTATGATTTGAACCTCTCCTGTGAGTCCAGTTTTAGATTCCGATGCTTCACTTCGGGTTTACTGTATCCCTTGGACCTTCTTATTGACGATGAAACACAGAAATTGCATCCGATTTTAATATAAAGGGCACAATGCCGACTTAAGTACAAGAGGACTGATACTCTAACTTTCTATGATTTGAACCCCTCCTGTGAGTCCAGTTTTAGATTCCGATGCTTAACTTCAGGTTTACTGTATCCCTTGGACCACCTTATTGACGATGAAACACAGAAATTGCATCCGAATTTAATAAAAACGACACAATGCCGACTTAAGTACAAGAGGACTGATACTCTAACTTTCTATGTTTTGAACCCATCCTGTGAGTCCAGTTTTAGTTTCCGATGCTTCACTTCAGTTTTACTGTATCCCTTGGACCTTCTTACTGACGATGAAACAAAGAAATTGCATCCGAATTTAATAAAAAAGGCACAATGCCAACTTAAGTACAAGAGGACTGATACTCTAACTTTCTATGATTTGAACCCCTCCTGTGAGTCCAGTTTTAGATTCCGATGCTTAACTTCTGGTTAGCTGTATCCCTTTGACCTTCTTATTGACGATGAAACACAGAAATTTCATCCGAATTTAATAGAAAAGGCACAATGCCGACTTAAGTACAAGAGGACTGATACTCTAACTTTCTATGTTTTGAACCTCTCCTGTGAGTCCAGTTTTAGATTCCGATGCTTCACTTCGGGTTTACTGTATTCCTTGGACCCTCTTATTGACGATGAAACACAGAAATTGCGTCCGAATTTAATACAAAACGCACAATGCCGACTAAGGTGCAAGAGGCCTGAATCTCTAACTTTCTATTATTTAAACCTCTGCTGTGAGTCCAGTTTTAGTTTCCGATGCTTAACTTCAGGTTTACTGTATCCCTTGGACCTTCTTATTGACGATGAAACACAGAAATTGCATCCGAATTTAATACAAAAGGCACAATGCCGACTTAAGTACAAGGGGACTGAAACTCTAACTTTCTATGATTTGAACCTCTGCTGTGAGTCCAGTTTTAGTTTCCGATGCTTCACTTCACATTTACTGTATCCCTGGTACCTTCTTATTGACGATGAAACACAGAAATTGCATCCGAATTTAATAAAAAAGGCACAATGCCGACTTAAGTACAAGAGGACTGATACACTAACTTTCTATGATTTGAACCTCTGCTGTGAGTCCAGTTTTAGTTTCTGATGCTTCACTTCAGGTTTACTGTATCCCTTGGACCATCTTATTGACGATGAAACACAGAAATTGCATCCGAATTTAATAAAAAAGGCACAATGCCGAGTTAAGTACAAGAGGACTGATACTCTAACTTTGTATGATTTGAACCACTCCTGTGAGTCCAGTTTTAGATTCTGTTGCTTAACTTCAGGTTTACTGTATCCTTTGGACCTTCTTATTGACGATGAAACACAGAAATTGCATCCGAACTTAATAAAAAAGACACAATGCCGACTTAAGTACAAGAGGACTGATACTCTAACTTTCTATGATTTGAACCCCTCCTGTGAGTCCGGTTTTAGATTCCGATGCTTAACTTCAGGTTTACTGTATCCCTTGGACCTTCTTATTGACGATGAAACACAGAAATTGCAACCGAAATCAATACAAAAGGCACAATGCCGACTTAAGCACAAGGCTACTGATACTCTAACTTTCAATGATTTGAACCTCTGCTGTGAGTCCAGTTTTAGTTCAAGATGCTTCACTTCAGGTTTACTGTATCCCTTGGACCTTCTTATTGACGATGAAACACAGAAACTGCATCCGAAATTAATAAAAAAGGCACAATGCCGACTGAAGTGCAAGAGGACTGATTCTCTAACTTTCTATGATTTGAACCCCTCCTTTGAGTCCAGTTTTAGTTTCCGATGCTTCACTTCAGGTTTACTATATCCCTTGGACCTTCTTATTGACGATGAAACACAGAAATTGCATCCTAATTTAATAAAAAAGCCACAATGCCGACTTAGGTACAAGAGGACTGATACTCTAACTATCTATGATTTGAACCCCTCCTGTGAGTCCAGTTTTAGATTCCAATGCTTAACTTCTGGTTTACTGTATCCCTTGGTCCTTCTTATTGACGATGAAACACAGAAATTGCATCCGAATTTAATAAAAAAGGCACAAAGCCGACTTAAGTACAAGAGGACTGAAACTCTAATTTTCTATGAATTGAACCTCTGCTGTGAGTCCAGTTTTAGTTTCCGACGTTTCACTTCAGGTTTACTGTATCCCTTGGATCGACTTATTGACGATGAAACAAAGAAATTGCATCCGAATTTAATACAAAAGGCACAATGCCGACTTAAGTACAAGAGGACTGAAACTCTAACTTTCTATGATTTGAACCTCTGCTGTGAGTCTAGTTTTAGTTTCCGATGCTTCACTTCAGGTTTACTGTATCCCTTGGACATTCTTATTGACGATGAAACACAGAAATTGCATCCGAATTTAATACAAAAGGCACAATGCCGACCTAAGTACAAGAGGACGGAAACTGTAACTTTCGATGAATTGAACCTCTGCTGTGAGTTCAGTTTAAGTTTCCGGTGCTTCACTTCAGGTTTACTGTATCCCTTGGACCTTCTTATTGACGATGAAACACACCAATTGGATCCGAATTTAATACAAAAGGCACAATGCCGACTAAAGTACAAGAGGACTAATACTCTAACTTTCTATGATTTGAACCCCTCCTGTGAGTCCAGTTTTAGATTCCGGTGCTTAACTTCTGGTTTACTGTATCCCTTGGACCATCTTATTGACGATGAAACACAGAAATTGCATCCGAATTTAATACAAAAGGCACAATGCCGACTTAAGTACAAGAGGACTGAAACTCTAACTTTCTATGATTTGAACCACTGCTGTGAGTCCAGTTTTAGTTTCCGACGCTTCACTTCAGGTTTACTGTATCCCTTGGATCGACTTATTGACGATGAAACACAGAAATTGCATCCGAATTTAATACAAAAGGCACAATGCCGACTTAAGTACAAGAGGACTGAAACTCTAACTTTCTATGATTTGAACCTCTGCTGTGAGTCTAGTTTTAGTTTCCGATGCTTCACTTCAGGTTTACTGTATCCCTTGGACATTCTTATTGACGATGAAACACAGAAATTGCATCCGAATTTAATACAAAAGGCACAATGCCGACCTAAGTACAAGAGGACGGAAACTGTAACTTTCGATGAATTGAACCTCTGCTGTGAGTTCAGTTTAAGTTTCCGGTGCTTCACTTCAGGTTTACTGTATCCCTTGGACCTTCTTATTGACGATGAAACACAGAAATTGCATCCGAATTTAATACAAAAGGCACAATGCCGACTTAAGTACAAGAGGACTGATACTCTAACTTTCTATGATTTTAACCTCTGCTGTGAGTCCAGTTTTAGTTTCCGATGCTTCACTTCAGTATTACTGTATCCCTTGGACCTTCTTATTGACGATGAAACACAGAAATTGCATCCGATTTTAATATAAAGGGCACAATGCCGACTTAAGTACAAGAGGACTGATACTCTAACTTTCTATGATTTGAACCCCTCCTGTGAGTCCAGTTTTAGATTCCGATGCTTAACTTCAGGTTTACTGTATCCCTTGGACCTCCTTATTGACGATGAAACACAGAAATTGCATCCGAATTTAATAAAAACGACACAATGCCGACTTAAGTACAAGAGGACTGATACTCTAACTTTCTATGATTTGAACCCATCCTGTGAGTCCAGTTTTAGTTTCCGATGCTTCACTTCAGTTTTACTGTATCCCTTGGACCTTCTTACTGACGATGAAACAAAGAAATTGCATCCGAATTTAATAAAAAAGGCACAATGCCAACTTAAGTACAAGAGGACTGATACTCTAACTTTCTATGATTTGAACCCCTCCTGTGAGTCCAGTTTTAGATTCCGATGCTTAAATTCTGGTTAGCTGTATCCCTTTGACCTTCTTATTGACGATGAAACACAGAAATTGCATCCGAATTTAATAGAAAAGGCACAATGCCGACTTAAGTACAAGAGGACTGATACTCTAACTTTCTATGATTTGAACCTCTCCTGTGAGTCCAGTTTTAGATTCCGATGCTTCACTTCGGGTTTACTGTATTCCTTGGACCCTCTTATTGACGACGAAACACAGAAATTGCGTCCGAATTTAATACAAAACGCACAATGCCGACTAAGGTGCAAGAGGCCTGAATCTCTAACTTTCTATTATTTAAACCTCTGCTGTGAGTCCAGTTTTAGTTTCCGATGCTTCACTTAAGGTTTACTGTATCCCTTGGACCTTCTTATTGACGATGAAACACAGAAATTGCATTCGAATTTAATACAAAAGGCACAATGCCGACTTACGTACAAGAGGACTGAAACTCTAACTTTCTATGATTTGAACCTCTGCTGTGAGTCCAGTTTTAGTTTCCGATGCTTAACTTCAGGTTTACTGTATCCCTTGGACCTTCTTATTGACGATGAAACACAGAAATTGCATCCGAATTTAATACAAAAGGCACAATGCCGACTTAAGTACAATTGGACTGAAACTCTAACTTTCTATGATTTGAACCTCTGCTGTGAGTCCAGTTTTAGTTTCCGATGCTTCACTTCACATTTACTGTATCCCTGGTACCTTCTTATTGACGATGAAACACAGAAATTGCATCCGAATTTAATAAAAAAGGCACAATGCCGACTTAAGTACAAGAGGACTGATACTCTAACTTTCTATGATTTGAACCTCTGCTGTGAGTCCAGTTTTAGTTTCTGATGCTTCACTTCAGGTTTACTGTATCCCTTGGACCATCTTATTGACGATGAAACACAGAAATTGCATCCGAAATTAATAAAAAAGGCACAATGCCGAGTTAAGTACAAGAGGACTGATACTCTAACTTTGTATGATTTGAACCACTCCTGTGAGTCCAGTTTTAGATTCTGTTGCTTAACTTCAGGTTTACTGTATCCTTTGGACCTTCTTATTGACGATGAAACACAGAAATTGCTTCCGAACTTAATAAAAAAGACACAATGCCGACTTAAGTACAAGAGGACTGATACTCTAACTTTCTATGATTTGAACCCCTCCTGTGAGTACGGTTTTAGATTCCGATGCTTAACTTCAGGTTTACTGTATCCCTTGGACCTTCTTATTGACGATGAAACACAGAAATTGCAACCGAAATCAATACAAAAGGCACAATGCCGACTTAAGCACAAGGCTACTGATACTCTAACTTTCAATGATTTGAACCTCTGCTGTGAGTCCAGTTTTAGTTCAAGATGCTTCACTTCAGGTTTACTGTATCCCTTGGACCTTCTTATTGGCGATGAAACACAGAAACTGCATCCGAATTTAATAAAAAAGGCACAATGCCGACTGAAGTACAAGAGGACTGAAACTCTAACTTTCTATGATTTGAACCTCTGCTGTGAGTCTAGTTTTAGTTTCCGATGCTTCACTTCAGGTTTACTGTATCCCTTGGACATTCTTATTGACGATGAAACACAGAAATTGCATCCGAATTTAATACAAAAGGCACAATGCCGACCTAAGTACAAGAGGACGGAAACTGTAACTTTCGATGATTTGAACCGCTGCTGTGAGTTCAGTTTAAGTTTCCGGTGCTTCACTTCAGGTTTACTGCATCCCTTGGACCTTCTTATTGACGATGAAACACACAAATTGGATCCGAATTTAATACAAAAGGCACAATGCCGACTAAAGTAGAAGAGGACTAATACTCTAACTTTCTGTGATTTGAACCCCTCCTGTGAGTCCAGTTTTAGTTTCCGGTGCTTAACTTCTGGTTTACTGTATCCCTTGGACCATCTTATTGACGATGAAACTCAGAAATTGCATCCGAATTTAATACAAAAGGCACAATGCCGACTTAAGTACAAGAGGACTGAAACTCTAACTTTCTATGATTTGAACCTCTGCTGTGAGTCCAGTTTTAGTTTCCGACGCTTCACTTCAGGTTTACTGTATCCCTTGGATCGACTTATTGACGATGAAACACAGAAATTGCATCCGAATTTAATACAAAAGGCACAATGCCGACTTAAGTACAAGAGGACTGAAACTCTAACTTTCTATGATTTGAACCTCTGCTGTGAGTCTAGTTTTAGTTTCCGATGCTTCACTTCAGGTTTACTGTATCCCTTGGACATTCTTATTGACGATGAAACACAGAAATTGCATCCGAATTTAATACAAAAGGCACAATGCCGACCTAAGTACAAGAGGACGGAAACTGTAACTTTCGATGAATTGAACCTCTGCTGTGAGTTCAGTTTAAGTTTCCGGTGCTTCACTTCAGGTTTACTGTATCCCTTGGACCTTCTTATTGACGATGAAACACAGAAATTGCATCCGAATTTAATACAAAAGGCACAATGCCGACTTAAGTACAAGAGGACTGATACTCTAACTTTCTATGATTTTAACCTCTGCTGTGAGTCCAGTTTTAGTTTCCGATGCTTCACTTCAGGTTGACTGTATCCCTTGGACCTTCTTATTGACGATGAAACACAGAAATTGCATCCGATTTTAATATAAAGGGCACAATGCCGACTTAAGTACAAGAGGACTGATACTCTAACTTTCTATGATTTGAACCCCTCCTGTGAGTCCAGTTTTAGATTCCGATGCTTAACTTCAGGTTTACTGTATCCCTTGGACCTCCTTATTGACGATGAAACACAGAAATTGCATCCGAATTTAATAAAAACGACACAATGCCGACTTAAGTACAAGAGGACTGATACTCTAACTTTCTATGATTTGAACCCATCCTGTGAGTCCAGTTTTAGTTTCCGATGCTTCACTTCAGTTTTACTGTATCCCTTGGACCTTCTTACTGACGATGAAACAAAGAAATTGCATCCGAATTTAATAAAAAAGGCACAATGCCAACTTAAGTACAAGAGGACTGATACTCTAACTTTCTATGATTTGAACCCCTCCTGTGAGTCCAGTTTTAGATTCCGATGCTTAACTTCTGGTTAGCTGTATCCCTTTGACCTTCTTATTGACGATGAAACACAGAAATTGCATCCGAATTTAATAGAAAAGGCACAATGCCGACTTAAGTACAAGAGGACTGATACTCTAACTTTCTATGATTTGAACCTCTCCTGTGAGTCCAGTTTTAGATTCCGATGCTTCACTTCGGGTTTACTGTATTCCTTGGACCCTCTTATTGACGACGAAACACAGAAATTGCGTCCGAATTTAATACAAAACGCACAATGCCGACTAAGGTGCAAGAGGCCTGAATCTCTAACTTTCTATTATTTAAACCTCTGCTGTGAGTCCAGTTTTAGTTTCCGATGCTTCACTTAAGGTTTACTGTATCCCTTGGACCTTCTTATTGACGATGAAACACAGAAATTGCATTCGAATTTAATACAAAAGGCACAATGCCGACTTACGTACAAGAGGACTGAAACTCTAACTTTCTATGATTTGAACCTCTGCTGTGAGTCCAGTTTTAGTTTCCGATGCTTAACTTCAGGTTTACTGTATCCCTTGGACCTTCTTATTGACGATGAAACACAGAAATTGCTTTCGAATTTAATACAAAAGGCACAATGCCGACTTAAGTACAAGGGGACTGAAACTCTAACTTTCTATGATTTGAACCTCTGCTGTGAGTCCAGTTTTAGTTTCCGATGCTTCACTTCACATTTACTGTATCCCTGGTACCTTCTTATTGACGATGAAACACAGAAATTGCATCCGAATTTAATAAAAAAGGCACAATGCCGACTTAAGTACAAGAGGACTGATACTCTAACTTTCTATGATTTGAACCTCTGCTGTGAGTCCAGTTTTAGTTTCTGATGCTTCACTTCAGGTTTACTGTATCCCTTGGACCAACGTATTGACGATGAAACACAGAAATTGCATCCGAATTTAATAAAAAAGGCACAATGCCGAGTTAAGTACAAGAGGACTGATACTCTAACTTTGTATGATTTGAACCACTCTTGTGAGTCCAGTTTTAGATTCTGTTGCTTAACTTCAGGTTTACTGTATCCTTTGGACCTTCTTATTGACGATGAAACACAGAAATTGCATCCGAACTTAATAAAAAAGACACAATGCCGACTTAAGTACAAGAGGACTGATACTCTAACTTTCTATGATTTGAACCCCTCCTGTGAGTCCGGTTTTAGATTCCGATGCTTAACTTCAGGTTTACTGTATCCCTTGGACCTTCTTATTGACGATGAAACACAGAAATTGCAACCGAAATCAATACAAAAGGCACAATGCCGACATAAGCACAAGGCTACTGATACTCTAACTTTCAATGATTTGAACCTCTGCTGTGAGTCCAGTTTTAGTTCAAGATGCTTCACTTCAGGTTTACTGTATCCCTTGGACCTTCTTATTGACGATGAAACACAGAAACTGCATCCGAATTTAATAAAAAAGGCACAATGCCGACTGAAGTACAAGAGGACTGATTCTCTAACTTTCTATGATTTGAACCCCTCCTTTGAGTCCAGTTTTAGTTTCCGATGCTTCACTTCAGGTTTACTGTATCCCTTGGATCGACTTATTGACGATGAAACACAGAAATTGCATCCGAATTTAATACAAAAGGCACAATGCCGACTTAAGTACAAGAGGACTGAAACTCTAACTTTCTATGATTTGAACCTCTGCTGTGAGTCTAGTTTTAGTTTCCGATGCTTCACTTAAGGTTTACTGTATCCCTTGGGCGTTCTTATTGACGATGAAAGACAGAAATTGTATCCGAATTTAATAAAAAAGGCACAATGACGACTTAAGTACAAGAGGACTGAAACTCTAACTTTCTATGATTTGAACCTCTGCTGTGAGTCCAGTTTTAGTTTCGGATGCTTCACTTTAGGTTTACTGTATCCCTGGGACCTTCTTATTGACGATGAAAGACAGAAATTGCATCTGACTTTAATAAAAAAGGCACAATTACGACTTAAGTACAAGAGGACAGATACTCTAACTTTCTATGATTTGAACCCCTCCTGTGAGTCTAGTTTTAGATTCCGATGGTTAACTTATGGTTTACTGTATCCCTTGGACCTTCTTATTGACGATGAAACACAGAAATTGCATCCGAATTTAATAAAAATGGCACAATGCCGACTTAAGTACAAGAGGACTGATACTCTAACATTCTATGATTTGAACCCCTCCTGTGAGTCCTGTTTTAGATTCCGATGCTTAACCTCAGGTTTACTGTATCCCTTGGACCTTCTTAGTGTCGATGAAACACAGAAATTGCATCAGAATTTAATACAAAATGCACAATGCCGACTTAAGTACAAGAGGACTGATACTCTAACTTTCGATGATTTGATCCTCTCCTGTGAGTCCAGTTTTAGATTCCGATGCTTCACTTCAGGTTTACTGTATCCCTTGGAAACTCTTATTGACGATGAAACACAGAAATTTCATCCGAATTTAATACAAAAGGCACAATGCCGACTTAAGTACAACAGGACTGAAACTCTAACTTTCTGTGATTTGAACCTCTGCTGTGAGTCCAGTTTTAGTTTCCGATGCTTCACTTCAGGTATACTGTATCCCTTGGACCTTCTTATTGACGATGAAACATAGAAATTGCATCCGAAGTTAATACAAACGGCACAATGCCGACTTAAGTAGAAGAGGACAGAAACTCTAACTTTCTATGATTTGAAACTCTGCTGTGAGTCCAGTTTTAGTTTCCGATGCTTCACTTCAGGTTTACTGTATCCCTTGGACCTTCTTATTGACGATGAAACACAGAAATTGCATCCGAAATTAATAAAAAAGGCACAATGCCGACTTAAGTACAAGAGGACTGATACTCTAACTTTCTATGATTTGAACCCCTCCTGTGAGTCTAGTTTTAGATTCCGATGCTTAACTTCAGGTTTACTGTATCCCTTGGACCTTCTTATTGACGATGAAACACAGAAATTGCATCCGAATTTAATACAAAAGGCACAATGCCGACTTAAGTACAAGAGGACTGAAACTCTAACTTTCTATGATTAGAACCTCTGCTGTGAGTCCAGTTTTAGTTTCCGATGCTTCACTTCAGGTTTACTGTATCCCTTTTACCTTCTTACTGACGATGAAACACAGAAATGGCATCCCAATTTTATAAGAAAGGCACAATGCCGACTTAAGTACAAGAGGACTGATACTCTAACTTTCTATGATTTGAACCACTCCTGTGAGTCCAGTTTTAGATTCCGATGCTTAACTTCTGGTATACTGTATCCCTTGGACCTTCTTATTGACGATGAAACACAAAAATTGCATCCGAAATTAATAGAGAAGGCACAATGCCGACTTAAGTACAAGAGGACTGATACTCTAACTTTCTATGATTTGAACCTCACCTGTGAGTCCAGTTTTAGATTCCGATGCTTCACTTCGGGTTTACTGTATCCCTTGGACCCTCTTATTGACGATGAAACACAGAAATTGCATCCGAATTTAATACAAAAGGCACAATGCCGACTTAAGAGCAAGAGGACTGAAACTCTAACTTTCTATGATTTGAACCTCTGCTGTGAGTCCAGTTTTAGTTTCCGATGCTTCACTTAAGGTTTACTGTATCCCTTGGACGTTCTTATTGACGATGAAACACAGAAATTGTATCCGAATTTTATAAAAAAGGCACAATGACGACTTAAGTACAAGAGGACTGAAACTCTAACTTTCTATGATTTGAACCTCTGCTGTGAGTCCAGTTTTAGTTTCCGATGCTTCACTTTAGGTTTACTGTATACCTGGGACCTTCTTATTGACGATGAAACACAGAAATTGCATCTGACTTTAATAAAAAAGGAACAATTACGACTTAAGTACAAGAGGACAGATACTCTAACTTCCTATGATTTGAACCCCTCCTGTGAGTCCAGTTTTAGATTCCGATGCTTAACTTATGTTTTGCTGTATCCCTTGGACCTTCTTATTGACGATGAAACACAGAAATTGCATCCGAATTTAATAAAAAAGGCACAATGCCGACTTAAGAACAAGAGGACTGATACTCTAACTTTCTATGGTTGGAACCCCTCCTGTGAGTCCAGTTTTAGATTCCGATGCTTAACTTCAGGTTTACTGTATCCCTTGTTCCTTCTTAGTGTCGATGAAACACAGAAATTGCATCCGAATTTAATACAAAAGGCACAATGCCGACTTTAGTACAAGAGGACTGATACTCTAACTTTCGATGATTTGATCCTCTCCTGTGAGTCCAGTTTCAAATTCCGATGCTTCACTTCAGGTTTACTGTATCCCTTGGACCCTCTTATTGACGATGAAACACAGAAATTTCATCCGAATTTAATACAAAAGTCACAATGCCGACTTAAGTACAAGAGGACTGAAACTCTAACTTTCTGTGATTTGAACCTCTGCGGTGAGTCCAGTTTTAGTTTCCGATGCTTCACTTCAGGTATACTGTATCCCTTGGACCTTCTTATTGACGATGAAACATAGAAATTGCATCCGAAGTTAATACAAAAGGCACAATGCCGACTTAAGTACAAGAGGACAGAAACTCTAACTTTCTATGATTTGAAACTCTGCTGTGAGTCCAGTTTTAGTTTCCGATGCTTCACTTCAGGTTTACTGTATCCCTTGTACCTTCTTATTGACGATGAAACCACAGAAATTGCATCCGAAATTAATAAAAAAGGCACAATGCTGACTTAAGTACAAGAGGACTGACACTCTAACTTTCTATGATTTGAACCCCTCCCGTGAGTATAGTTTTAGATTCCGATGCTTAACTTCAGGTTTACTGTATCCCTTGGACCTTCTTATTGACGATGAAACACAGAAATTGCATCCGAATTTAATACAAAAGGCACAATGCCGACTTAAGTACAAGAGGACTGAAACTCTAACTTTCTATGATTTGAACCTCTGCTGTGAGTCCAGTTTTAGTTTCCGATGCTTCACTTCAGGTTTACTGTATCCCTTTTACCTTCTTACTGACGATGAAACACAGAAATGGCATCCGAATTTAATAAGAAAGGCACAATGCCGACTTAAGTACAAGAGGACTGATACTCTAACTTTCTACGATTTGAACCACTCCTGTGAGTCCAGTTTTAGATTCCGATGCTTAACTTCTGGTTTACTGTATCCCTTGGACCTTCTTATTGACGATGAAACACAAAAATTGCATCCGAATTTAATAGAGAAGGCACAATGCCGACTTAAGAGCAAGAGGACTGAATCTCTAACTTTCTATGATTTGAACCTCTGCTGTGAGTCCAGTTTTAGTTTCCGATGCTTCACTTAAGGTTTACTGTATCCCTTGGACGTTCTTATTGACGATGAAACACAGAAATTGTATCCGAATTTAATAAAAAAGGCACAATGACGACTTAAGTACAAGAGGACTGAAACTCTAACTTTCTATGATTTGAACCTCTGCTGTGAGTCCAGTTTTAGTTTCCGATGCTTCACTTTAGGTTTACTGTATCCCTGGGACCTTCTTATTGACGATGAAAGACAGAAATTGCATCTGACTTTAATAAAAAAGGCACAATTACGACTGAAGTACAAGAGGACAGATACTCTAACTTTCTATGATTTGATCCCCTCCTGTGAGTCCAGTTGTAGATTCCGATGCTTAACTTCTGGTTTACTGTATCCCTTGGACCTTCTTATTGGCGATGAAACACAGAAATTGCATCCGAATTTAATACAAAAGGCACAATGCCGACATAAGTACAAGAGTACTGAAACTCTAACTTTCTATGATTTGAACCTCTGCTGTGAGTCCAGTTTTAGTCTCCGATGCTTCACTTCAGGTTTACTGTATCCCTTGGACCTTCTTATTGACGATGAAACACAGAAATTGCATCCGAATCTAATACAAAAGGCACAATGCCGACTTAAGTAAAAGAGGACTGATACCCTAACTTTCTATGTTTTGAACCTCTCCTGTGAGTCCAGTTTTAGATTCCGATGCTTCACTTCGGGTTTCCTGTATCCCTTGGACCCTCTTATTGAAGATGAAACACAGAAATTGCATCCGAATTTAATACAAAAGGCACAATGCCGACTTAAGTACACGAGGTCTGATACTCTAACTTTCTATGATTTGATCCTCTGCTGTGAGTCCAGTTTTAGTTTCCGATGCTTCACTTCAGGTTTACTGTATCCCTTGGACCTTCTTATTGATGATGAAACACAGAAATTACATCCGAATTTAGTAAAAAAGGCACAATGCCGACTTAAGTACAAGAGGACTGATACTCTAACTTTCTATGATTTGAACCCCTCCTGTGAGTCCAGTTTTAGATTCCGATGCTTAACTTCAGGTTTACTGTATCCCTTGGACCTTCTTATTGACGATGAAACACAGAAATTGCATCCCAATTTAATAAAAACGACACAATGACGACTTAAGTACAAGATGTAATATTAGTAATTTTCGCCTCACAAACATTGATATACGCTCAATAGTAAACGCCTGATGGCCTAAAGTTATCGAACAGTTGTAAAGTAAAAGAAATGAATCATCGCATAGCAGTGACAGAATCTATTATTCTTTATCTTTACCGTTCTTGCGCGGTGCCAGTAAATCTCTATGTACATGTATCGATTAATGGTGTAAAAAAGAATTCTGTTGTTTCAAGACAAATGAGGCTGTTGGCGCCTCACCTTTTACTGTTTGTGTTCCATGAGAGGCGGACGCAGACTTGCTGCGTTCCACAACTGTATTTTATATTTGATGTGAAAATATTGAGTGAATATGCTAATTGTTATTTTTTTTCCAATCACAAAAGATGTAGTTTCTTGTAACTGATATCGAACAGACAGCATCCAGAGGACATTTTGACTGTTATGTATAAAGTATTTAACCACAATGGTCATCTATTGTAATTTAATATGAAAAGGTACGTAGCATTAAAAAAACGTGTGTTAAAGATAAGTGTGCTTATTTTCGTAAATTAACCTTGATGATTCCATCTCCTGATTTGACTGAATGATAATTATTTTTGTGTTACTTCATCAGAAATTACGATCACGCTGATGGGCCGAACGCAGCATGAGGCAGAAGGAACATTATCGTTTTCCTATTATTTCTGAACCAACTCTTTTTTAATTGTGTAGTGTTGCATTTCTTTTAAAGTCTATAAATCTTCTGGTCCCTTAGTGTTGATCCGGGTATGACTACATCGCGACTATAAAAATGCACAGAAATGATAATGTTTCTTCCGAGCGATCTCAAATATATATATATATATATCAATATGCTGCTCTTATTCAGGTATTTAATGGTCAACGTATGTTATTATAATAGTGTAATAAATCCCTGATTCTGTTGCCAAGTGGCCCACCAAAATATTCACTTTTTCGACATTAAAAAAAAAAGTAACAATTCTTTTTATTTTTTGTCCCCCAAGAGCAACGCTACACTTGGCGCCCGAACAGGGACTTGATCAAAAAATCATTTCATGTATGTGTTTAAAAAATTTTCTTTGCTTGTTCTAATAACTGTTTCATTTTTTTCATGTGGATGCAATTCAACCGAGAAAGAGAAGTGGGAAAACCTTTTAATTAATTCAGAAGAACGATTGATGAAATTACCAAAAAACGCGAGTATCCAGCTGTATCATTATCAAGACAGCCATAGTAAGTCAAATTTTTATACGCAGTAGCCAAGCTTTCGTAGTGACGTAGCATCTTTCGAGTTGATCAGAACGTAAACCTGTCTTTCCTTGCCTTGAAACAGCTTTATTTCAATTTGTCCATAGTCCATTCCTATGTAGTTAAATTCAGTGAAAGTGTACCATTGTTGTCAGTGCATAAAAAAAATTACGATATGGCGGATAACTACGCTCAAAACTGGTAAAACGTGTGATATTTCATTTGTTTGTAATTAGTAGGAACCATCTTGTCTTCTTGGCGTAAATGAACGTCAGTTGTTACCCAGAGTTAAAATTTTATCTTAGGTCCCAGTAAGCCAAAGCACTACGTCACAGACAAACGACTGACGGCAGTGACAAACAATATCTGTAGCATTTTGACGTTTGACAAATAATTCATGAACATGGCTGACGGTAAACAGCGGACACAAACAAAACCAGACGACAGCGGTGATGCGAATGGACCTCACTATCCATTACGATCACGCGCGATAGGTACACGAGCGGAGGCAGAAGCAGCCTCGACCGAAGTTTTAGAAGCTGGTCCTAGTGTGCAAACTATTCCCGCTTTTGAAAAAAATGACTTGGCTGCAATGATCGAAGCAATAATGGAACGCAAGTTCGAAAGTCAAAGACAGAGAGAGGCGCAAAGACAGGAACGTGAAAAGCAGGAAAAATTAGATGAAAAGGCCCGCGAAGAAAAAGAGAAGGCCGAAAGACGGCATAATAAAAATCAGGTCCTTACAAATCTGTGCAACTCAGTAAAAGAAGACATAAATTCAGTAAAAACAGAAATAAATTCGGTAAAAACAGACATAAATTCAGTAAAAACAGATCTGCAAACGGAGATAAATGACCTAAATACACGGTTAAATTCGGTAAAGGCCGAACTAAAGGCAGACATAACAGCTGATTTAAATACCCTGTTGGGTAATGTCCAAAGCCAAATCAGCAGTCAGATCACGATCATGAGGCTAGAAATTGACACACAAGTAGAGTCAAAAATAGAGGATATTTCAAAACGGTTAGATGAAAAAATCGAAGCAGCCAAGGGAGAGATAAATTCAAAAGTGATAGAATATCAAAAACAAGCTGCGACCTTAAAAGAAGATTATACTGCAATCTCTGATGAGGTCAAAGGAGTTAAAACCGCAGTAGACACGATCGAGAATGTTGTTGATGATCTTTCGAAACAGATTGAGACTCTTAATGTAGAGGACCAAATAAAGAATACTGTTAAGGCACATGCTGAAGCATTGTCCGACCACTACCAACAGTGGATTAGAAACAAAGACGGATTCATAGAAAACAAGGTCAAGAACGAACTCAGGGAAACTGTCAAAAACATGACCTTTGAAATATTGGCAGCCCCTGGAAAAACAGGAGACACGGTGATGTCAGAATTAGGCCAGATAAGACGAGCGTTAGCTCAAGATTTACCTGAATGGCGTCAACAGATAGTTGATGAAGTTCGTACACTAAAATGTCAAGTTGAAAATTCCCCACCTCCCGTGTCAGGAAACTGGAATAATTCACCACGAAGTAATGAACAACAGCAGGTACATTACCGTTCACCATTTGTTAACGCTCAAACTCATAGTTCTATAGAAGCACAAGTTAACCAGAGTACCAGCCCACCCACTTTTGTCAGTTTGATGCAGGAGGAAAGCGTGATCAAACATCGTATTTTTCCGACCTTTCACCCACAGAAAAGAGAAATTCATCCTATAGTGTTCCTCCGAAATTTTTCAGGAATTTTCCCGAGTAGCTGGAGTGACCGCCAGCGAATTCAATTTGTTAGTGGATTTATCGTAGGCGATGCTGCCTTATGGGGAACCGAAATGGTCGACTCTTGTAAAAGTTACAAAGAGTTTGAACAGATGTTTTTAGCTAAATTCTGGAGTTCTGGTGTGCAGCAGCGCCTGAGAAAAGAGGTTTACAACGCCGAAGTGTTTAACAGTAAGCGCGGTAGTTTGAGAAGATATTTTGAAAAGTATTTAGCGAAAATCAAGTTCTGGGATTCGCCGATCACCGCCAAAGACGTTATTATGATTCTAAAAACTAAGCTACCGATTGCGATCAGAGAAAAGTTAGTAAACGTGTCTGAGGACGATACGGACACTTTCCTATCTGTGTTAGACTCGTTAGATCTGATTTACGAGGACGCTAGAGTTGATGTTGGCAACGCCCACTTCAGTGCAGGCGGCCAGCACAATACAGAATACGCAGGCAACAATGGTGGCCGAGCGAAAGCGCGTCACAGCGACAGCCAGTACCAACCCCACAACGGTTTCAAAAATAAACGCACTACGTACTCCAACAGCAAATACAAAAATAAGTACAATAACGGCCAGAGATACAATCCAATATATAATTCGTCACCACCTCAGTACGAAAATACACATTATAGCACACAGCCCCAGCAACCGATCAACGGTAATTATCAAAACGATCAGTCTTACGATTCAAATCGTCAGTGGAAAAGAAATAAATGGCATAATCAAGGTGGAGACCAATGTACACCTTTCAGTAACGGTTACAATCAACACAAGCCACAGCAAAATACCTTTCAGCCACAAAATATACACTTCACGCAACAAGCGAACGGACCTTCGGGAACTCTGAAGCCTAAACGCCCGCATAATACGCAAATTTATTATGCGCAAGCGAATACGCCAGGACAACAAGATCCGTTTCCAACCGAGTTCGTACCACAAAACCAACACCAGTTCCAGACGGAAGAAACATTAAGAAATATAAATCAGAAGGAAAGTAAGCGTCGAGCGGAAAATTAAAAGCAGCACCTTTGAGCCTCCTAGAGGATGCTGCAAGTTTGAATGGGGGCACCCTGTCCCTTAGTCCACACGAAATTAAAGCAATTAGGTATGACAAAGAGACAAACTTACGGGATGATCTAGTAGCAGACACTGAGACGAAAGACAATGATGACGTATGGGACGAACAAGTTCAAGCTTCCATAAGGGTATCAATTGCCAACATACCTGTAACAGCTATTGTAGATACAGGAGCTAATATAAATGTCTTATCTTTATGTTTATTTAAGCAAATATCCTCTGTATGCAAAGTTTTATCACTTCCAATTCAAGGTTGCACCATATCGGGAGCAATTGGTCCACTAACACAACGTGTAAATCTTCAGACTCAGCTTCAAATCCAGATAGAGTCTATTTCAGTAACGTGCATTTTTCTTATTGTTAAAAACCTATCAGTGCCATGTATCCTGAGTATGGAATTCTTGAGGCAGACGAAAGCTAAAATTGACATCGAGTGTGGAATCTGTACTCTAGTAGCGAGCCAGCAACAAGTAACTGTAAATTTGTTAAGAAGTAAGGTGAAGACAAACTTTGGGGTGCTTCAAACAGCAGTACGGCCATGGACTAAAAGACAACAGTACAGTCAGACAGAAGACATGACAGATCTTGAAAGTGTTAATGACGATGAGTATAAAGACCTAATTCCCGGTCAGAATGAATTATACGGTAAAGCTAGTGAGTCCATTGAATTATCCAAACAACAGAAGAATGAGCTTTACAATTTGTTAACAGATTACGTTCAAGTATTTTCTAAGAAACCTGGACTAATAAAAGGCTTTGAATATCGAATGGATGTCCTGCCCCATTCAACCTACTGTAGAACAAGCTATTCCATTCCATATGCGAGACGCGAAGCTGTCAAGTGCGAGATCCAGAAAATGTTACGCTGGAATGTGATAGAAGTATCTCATTCACCTTATTCGAGTCCTTTATTGTCTGTGCTAAAATCAGATGGTAGCGTAAGGCTAGTCCTAGATGCAAGATTAATCAATAAAATTATAGTACCCATAAGAACGAGACCAGAGGCTCTTGAAGAGCATCTGCAGAAGTTTCATGGAGTTAAGTATTTGAGTACCCTTGATTTGAAAAGCAGTTACTGGCAAGTAAAACTTGGGCAGGAGTCTAGGAAGTACACTGCGTTTATATTTGCAGGTAGATCTTACCATTTCAAAGTTGTACCATTTGGACTAAATGTGAGTTCCGGAATTTTTATTTCTGCCCTTGACTATGTACTAGGTCCTGAACTTTTAGATGAGGTAACAGTCTATGTGGATGACGTTCTTGTAGCATCGAAAAATTGGGAAGATCATGTGGCCCTTCTGCAAAAGATATTTCAACGATTCAGAGAGTATGGTGTTACAGCAAATCTTAAGAAATCCAAGTTTGGAAAAAGTGAAATTAAATTTTTAGGGCACATCATCACCCCTGAAGGAATTAAACCCGACCCGGAAAAATTATCTGCTATAAAAAACTTTCCAACCCCTGTTACAAAAAGGCAACTGAGAGGATTTATCGGTCTTACGTCATTTTTCAGACGTTTTGTTCCCAATCAGGTATTGAACAATCCCGCTCTTCACAACCTTTCAAAAAAGAATTCACATTGGAATTGGACGCCGGAATGCCAAGACGGATTTAAGAAAATTAAAGACAGTCTGGTTAACAGTAACATTCTCTATCATCCTCAGATGGATAAGGAATTTTGTATTACTGCAGACGCTTCCTTTGTGGGTATCGGCGCTTGTCTTTTCCAGATTCAATTAGTAAATGGACACGAGCAAATCCAAGTGATTAGCTTTGCGAGTCGAGTGTTATCAGAGTGTGAGAAGTCTTATTCGGTTACGGAGTTGGAGGCACTTGCCGTAATATGGGCTTTTAGGCGATTTAACTATTATATCTATGGAAGAAAAATTAAAGTCTATTCAGACCATCAAGCCTTATCATTCCTCCTTACATGCAAGTTGCAACACCCTCGTCTTACTCGATGGTGCTTATTCCTGCAGGAATATGACTTTGACATTGTATATATAAAAGGTAAAGATAATGTTATAGCAGACGCACTTTCTCGCTCACCTGAGGGCTTACTAGAAACCAGCGAACTGGTGGAACAAATGTCTAATTATAAAGTCTTGTTAATGAAAGATCCAATTCACAGAAAGTATTTTCTTCAGTTATGTAGGCAGATTCAGATTCTTCAAAATACAGATCCAAAATGGAAAAAGGTTAGACAAATTCTTCACGAAAATCCAGCCCACAAGTTGTCCAAGTTTTATAAAGTTCATAACCAAGTGCTATTTCATAAGACGTCTGAGTCATCTGAGAGGTGGTGTGTTTGCATCCCTCGAAATTTCATTGAACATCTTCTGTGGTACACTCACATTTCATGGGGTCACTACGGACCAGAAAAATGTAAAAGGAAAATCTCGACTTACTGTTATGTTCCGAATCTACACCAGAGAATTCATAAATTATTGAGAAACTGTGTCATCTGTCAAAAGGCAAAATCCTTAAACATTTCCACTTCAGTTCCACTAAATCCAATAGTTGCTGAAAGGCCAAACCAGCTTCTTAGTATTGATTTAGCAGGTCCACTACCCACCGGTAGGGGAGGCGCTAAATACTTAGTAGCAATCCTGGACAATTTTTCTAAGCACATAAGACTGTACGCAGTAAAATCTTCTTGTGCAAATCCAATAATTCGTCGCATTGAAAATGATTATTTCCCACGATTCGGGGTTCCAGAATCAATTTTGTCTGATAATGCTTCAAATTTCACATCACGCCCGTGGCGTGCATTTCTTGCTCGCCATGGAATCAAACAAATTTTGATATCCCTGTTTCGACCGCAATCGAATCCGACAGAAAGAATCTTCAAAGAATTTACCAGATTTATAAGGACGTACATTCCGAATAAGCAATCTAAGTGGGTAGACTTCGTAACACCATTCGAACAGATTGTAAACCACCTTCCTCATCTGTCGACCGGATTCACGCCACATGAGTTAATGTCAAGATCAAAAGAGAGGAATGAATGGATAGACCCCCTTCCAAAGTTACAAGACAACGAATTGGACCTAGACGCAAAAATCAGGCAAGCTCTCATATCATTGACAACGTATGCTAACCTCCGAAAAAAGGCATTTGATAAGAAGGTAAACAGAGTTATAGATTTCAAAGAAGGAGAAAAGGTATTAGTCAGGACTCACTTTAAACCATCCCTGTTGTTAAAGAAGAATCGTAAGTGGCAACACATTTATGAAGATCCCTTTGTGATAATGAGGAAACCACACATTGGTAGCTATTTGTTATCTGACCCTGCCACGAATAAAATCAAAGGATTGTTCCACCATCAGGATTTAAGAAAATTTTATAACGCCAGGAATTAAGTTAATTTAAGCTGTAAGAAAATTCTAAGGTATTGGAGATCAGGATTAACCAATGGGTAACAAGAACGGATCTGAACTGACTACGGACGTTAGCCGGTGCTAAAAGGAAACCTTATGTATCAAAACAACGTGTCTGGAAAATAAAATACAGAATAAGTTGTAGACAAGTATTTACATGAATAATCTTTATGTAAACAGGAGGACATGTCCTAGAGGCGATTTTCAATTTTAGTTATAAGTTAGTATGTAAGGAAAATGATGTACTCGAGAGGTATTAATTAGCCCCGAGGTACTAAAATGAGGAAAGAGGAAGGAGCGAATAATGCACTTCTCTCGCTAAATAGTAATTTGAGAATGAGCAGGAAGGAGCGAATAATGCACTTCTCTCACTAAATAGTAATATGAAAATGATGATTATATGTGCTTAGTATTAGTAAGTGAAATTTAATCGAGGACAAATTAATTACCTGTTTTAAAAGGAAATACTTAAACGTCCAGACAAAAGAGGAAAGTTGTAAGAAAAGATTCGATTCCATGAGGTTATTCCCTATTTTCAAATGTGACGTAAATAAGGCACCACCTGTTAGCGTAAAACAGTCGGTAGATTTAACTTGTAAATTCCAGCACATTGCTGTGCCAGCGATAAAATAACATCTCTTTGAAGTGAACAGATACCTAGGATTAAGCATGAACAGATTGATGACGCAGTGCAATTGTTCTAAAAACGCCTGACGTTAACCTTAAGTAAAAGCGTGATGGAATAAAAAGGAAGTTTATTGTATAACGCAAAGTAAGATGAGTCTAGACTACAAACAAGCTGAGTCAAAGAAGATATGAGTAACATGGTTTATTATGCCAACTTCACGGTACTATTGAGCATTAGCGATACTGCAAATTCACAAGCTAGCAGCACATATAATAAGGATCTCGCCCAAGCTTCACAGGTAGCGACAGCAGAAAAAAACAACACTCTAGTGAGAGGCTTATATATACAAATGATAATTAATACCTAAATGCGTAATGCATAAACTTGACTTAGTCTAAGAAATGTGCAAAGAGTAGTAAGCAAGCTGCAGCAGGATACATATTAGATATACATGCTTGAAGTGATAGATTTTATTTTAAGTGTGCACTGCAATATTTATTGTTTTCTCTGTGATTATGTGATTATTGAATCCCTTTCCTAAGTGCAAATCCTTTAAGATCCTTGATCCTATCCACTCCTCAGGATCAACTTGTAAAGATGCACGTGTGCTTAGGAAGTGAGGCACTACATATAAAAATGAGTAGGTTCGCGACGCGCATATTGCTTTTGTAATGCGCAAGGTAAATTAAATTTTCGACCTGGTTGAGGAGTAATTTAGATTCTGTCGACGATCCGCGAGTAGACCCGCTTTCCCACCTTTCTTTTTTCGACTGTTTGTATTTCTACACGAAACTCAGAGGCGGAATTGCTATTTTCAAATCTGTCCTCGAACTTTCTTTAAGTACAAGCACATACGAGAAAAACTTTTGACATAAATGAAGCTCCCCTCACAAGTCACTAAATAAGACGAGCACTAAAAAAAATGTATTGGTCCTACAAAATGAATAAGCAAGCGTGATAAAGATTACTATGAATGAAATTAATTTGTAAAGGAGATTGGAGTGGAGTTGGTCAAAGAAAAAGTACTTAAATAAAAAAAAGACTAATTAAGAAACAATTGTTTTGATTCAAAGTGGTCAATTAGATTATTTCTCGATTTAAATGAACTCTTGTAAATATTAGTATGTAAATCAACTTGTAAACACCGTGTGATGTTATGACGCGAGAATTTCTGTTAATACACCGTTCACGCAGACGCTCACCACAGTGCAAGTGAAGTTTTAAAGTTCGACGATTTTCAGTGGCAGTATTCTACTGCACCATATGTGTGAAAATTTCGTTGATGTGTGCAGTGTGTAATAATCAGTGTCATTCCACACATGCAGTTGCAGCGGTAGCTACCACTTACCTGTGAATCCGTAACTGGATAGTGGACAGGAAGTGACGTGAGGCAGTTTCGGTGGCAGAAGCTCCCTCCAGCAATCTAAAAAAGCACAAAGCCACGATCCGCCGAACAAAACCGACGCACGGCACCTCAAGCGTGAAATCAACGCTCTGCAAGAAAGCTCCGGTCACGTGCGCGCGCACAGACTGAATTTCAAGATTGCTCGCAACAGTGGAGGCGGACAGCCACACGTGACGAAATAATGTAAACGTTCAACCGACAACACAGTTGCTGTGCGCTACATTCTGTAGCAAAAACATTCACACCCAGTACTGAAAACATTTTGTATGTATCATAAACCTTCCGAGAGACTCTAAGATAGAGAAGTTAACGTAATTATTATAATGACTGATTGTACACAGAGACAAGTCACAAGGTCACCTCTGAACACTGTTGAAATGTAAACTTTAACGAAAGGTCACGATACGAATGAAAATAAGCACACGAAAATACGTCAAAGGATCCGATCCTTCCTATATCCCATCCCAATTGTATATAAAATTAGTTTTGTAAGCTATTCTAATATAAGACATTTTATCTGTTTCATATGTGAAATAATTCGGAGAGCCACTCTCGAACCCTGAAAGTGAAAGATATGGACTTCCTTTTCGAAGCCATCACCAGTGGCCGCTCTACAATCCAAGTCTATCATAAATAGTGTATGTGCGACGAAAATAAATGTATAATTAAATGCGACGACGGACAAGGCAATCAATCGGCAAGACGATGACAATATAATGAAGACTGTCAAAACTGAAAGTTGTGTACCAGTTGTGATAGTCAAATTACTTTTGCAACGATGAAATATGAAGTGTGACTCTATTTCCTTATAAATCTTGTAAATATGTGTACTTATAGCCTTAATTTTAAGAATCATCAAGATAGAATGAATCCATACAAACACTGATAGAAACACAGAACAAATTCACAATGATCCACCGTCAGTAATTACAAATTGAAACGTTAATTCTTTTATTATGGAATGAATATGAAATGAGACTTTTATTAACCTGTATGTTACACTCGAAAATTACAAATATTCCAATGTGCATGAGGATGAAAGCAATATCTTCGGTATTCCTTCCCTCCTCATGGGAGGCAGTGTAATATTAGTAATTTTCGCCTCACAAACATTGATATACGCTCAATAGTAAACGCCTGATGGCCTAAAGTTATCGAACAGTTGTAAAGTAAAAGAAATGAATCATCGCATAGCAGCGACAGAATCTATTATTCTTTATCTTTACCGTTCTTGCGCGGTGCCAGTAAATCTCTATGTACATGTATCGATTAATGGTGTAAAAAAGAATTCTGTTGTTTCAAGACAAATGAGGCTGTTGGCGCCTCACCTTTTACTGTTTGTGTTCCATGAGAGGCGGACGCAGACTTGCTGCGTTCCACAACTGTATTTTATATTTGATGTGAAAATATTGAGTGAATATGCTAATTGTTATTTTTTTTCCAATCACAAAAGATGTAGTTTCTTGTAACTGATATCGAACAGACAGCATCCAGAGGACATTTTGACTGTTATGTATAAAGTATTTAACCACAATGGTCATCTATTGTAATTTAATACGAAAAGGTACGTAGCATTAAAAAAACGTGTGTTAAAGATAAGTGTGCTTATTTTCGTAAATTAACCTTGATGATTCCATCTCCTGATTTGACTGAATGATAATTATTTTTGTGTTACTTCATCAGAAATTACGATCACGCTGATGGGCCGAACGCAGCATGAGGCAGAAGGAACATTATCGTTTTCCTATTATTTCTGAACCAACTCATTTTTAATTGTGTAGTGTTGCATTTCTTTTAAAGTCTATAAATCTTCTGGTCCCTTAGTGTTGATCCGGGTATGACGACATCGCGACTATAAAAATGCACAGAAATGATAATGTTTCTTCCGAGCGATCTCAAATATATATATATATATATCAATATGCTGCTCTTATTCAGGTATTTAATGGTCAACGTATGTTATTATAATAGTGTAATAAATCCCTGATTCTGTTGCCAAGTGGCCCACCAAAATATTCACTTTTTCGACATTAAAAAAAAAAGTAACAATTCTTTTTATTTTTTGTCCCCCAAGAGCAACGCTACAAAGAGGACTGATACTCTAACTTTCTATGATTTGAACCCCTCCTGTGAGTCCAGTTATAGTTTTCCGATGCTTCACTTAAGGTTTACTGTATCCCTTGGACCTTCTTATTGACGAAGAGACACAGAATTTCCATCCGAATTTAATAAAAAAGGCACAATGCCGACTTGAGTACAAGAGGACTGATACTCTAACTTTCTATGATTTGAACCCCTCCTGTGAGTCCAGTTTTAGATTCCGATGCTTAACTTCAGGTTTAATGTATCCCTTGGACCTTCTTATTGACGATGAAACACAGAAATTGCTTCCGAATTTAATACAAAATGCACAATGCCGACTTAAGTACAAGAGGACTGATACTCTAACTTTCAATGATTTGAACCTCTCCTGTGAGTCCAGTTTTAGTTTCCGATGCTTCACTTAAGGTTTACTGTTTCCCTTGGACCTTCTTATTGACGATGAAACACAGAAATTGTATCCGAAATTAATACAAAAGGCACAATGCCGACTTAAGTACAAGAGGACTGAAACTCTAACTTTCTATGATTTGAACCTCTGCTGTGAGTCCACTTTTAGTTTCCGATGCTTCACTTCACATTTACTGTATCCCTGGGACTTTCTTATTGACGATGAAACACAGAAATTGCATCCGAAATTAATAAATAAGGCACAATGCCGACTTAAGTACAAGAGGACTGATACTCTAACATTCTATGATTTGAACCCCTCCTGTTGAGTCCAGTTTTAGATTCCGATGCTTAACTTCAGGTTTACTGTATCCCTTGGACCTTCTTATTGACGATGAAACACAGATATTGCATCCGAATTTAATAAAAACCGCACAATGCCGACTTAAGTACAAGAGGACTGATACTCTAACTTTCTATGATTTGATCCCCTCCTGTGAGTCCACTTTTAGATTCCGATGCTTAACTTCAGGTTTACTGTATCCCTTGGACCTCCTTATTGACGATGAAACACAGAAATTGCATCCGAATTTAATACAAAAGGCACAATGCCGACTTAAGTACAAGAGGACTGATACTCTAACTTTCTATGATTTGAACCTCTCCTGTGAGTCCAGTTTTAGATTCCGATGCTTCACTTCAGGTTTACTGTATCCCTTGGACCCTCTTATTGACGATGAATCACAGAAATTGCATCCGAATTTAATACAAAAGGCACAATGCCGACTTAAGTACAAGAGGACTGAAACTCTAACTTTCTATGATTTGAACCTCTGCTGTGAGCCTAATTTTAGTTTCCGATGCTTCATTTCACGATTACTGTATCCCTTGGACCTTCTTATTGACGATGAATCACAAAAATTGCATACGAATTTAATACAAAAGGCACAATGCCGACTTAAGTACAAGAGGACTGATACTCTAACATTCTATGATATGAACCCCTCCTGTTGAGTCCAGTTTTAGATTCCGATGCTTAACTTCAGGTTTACTGTATCCCTTGGACCTTCTTATTGTCGATGAAACACCGAAATTGCATCCGAATTTAATAAAAGACGCACAATGCCGACTTAAGTACAAGAGGACTGATACTCTAACTTTCTATGATTTGATCCCCTCCTGTGAGTCCAGTTGTAGATTCCGACGCTTAACTTCTGGTTTACTGTGTCCCTTGGACCTTCTTATTGGCGATGAAACACAGAAATTGCATCCGAATTTAATACAAAAGGCACAATGCCGACATAAGTACAAGGCTACTGAAACTCTAACTTTCTATGATTTGAACCTCTGCTGTGAGTCCAGTTTTAGTTTCCGATGCTTCACTTCAGGTTTACTGTATTCCTTGGACCTTCTTATTGACGATGAAACACAGAAATTGCATCCGAATTTCATACAAAAGGCACAATGCCGACTTAAGTACAAGAGGACTGAAACTCTAACTTTCTATGATTTGAACCTCTGCTGTGAGTCCAGTTTTAGTCTCCGATGCTTCACTTCAGGTTTACTGTATCCCTTGGACCTTCTTATTGACGATGAAACACAGAAATTGCATCCGAATTTAATACAAAAGGCACAATGCCGACTTAAGTAAAAGAGGGCTGATACCCTAACTTTCTATGTTTTGAACCTCTCCTGTGAGTCCAGTTTTAGATTCCGATGCTTCACTTCGGGTTTCCTGTATCCCTTGGACCCTCTTATTGACGATGAAACACAGAAATTGCATCCGAATTTAATACAAAAGGCACAATGCCGACTTAAGTACACGAGGTCTGATACTCTAACTTTCTATGATTTGATCCTCTGCTGTGAGTCCAGTTTTAGTTTCCGATGCTTCACTTCAGGTTTACTGTATCCCTTGGACCTTCTTATTGATGATGAAACACAGAAATTGCATCCGAATTTAGTAAAAAAGGCACAATGCCGACTTAAGTACAAGAGGACTGATACTCTAACTTTCTATGATTTGAACCCCTCCTGTGAGTCCAGTTTTAGATTCCGATGCTTAACTTCAGGTTTACTGTATCCCTTGGACCTTCTTATTGACGATGAAACACAGAAATTGCATCCCAATTTAATAAAAACGACACAATGACGACTTAAGTACAAGAGGACTGATACTCTAACTTTCTATGATTTGAACCCCTCCTGTGAGTCCAGTTATAGTTTTCCGATGCTTCACTTAAGGTTTACTGTATCCCTTGGACCTTCTTATTGACGAAGAGGCACAGAAATTCCATCCGAATTTAATAAAAAAGGCACAATGCCGACTTGAGTACAAGAGGACTGATACTCTAACTTTCTATGATTTGAACCCCTCCTGTGATTCCAGTTTTAGATTCCGATGCTTAACTTCAGGTTTACTGTATCCCTTGGACCTTCTTATTGACGATGAAACACAGAAATTGCTTCCGAATTTAATACAAAATGCACAATGCCGACTTAAGTACAAGAGGACTGATGCTCTAACTTTCTATGATTTGAACCTCTGCTGTGAGTCCACTTTTAGTTTCCGATGCTTCACTTCACATTTACTGTATCCCTGGGACTTTCTTATTGACGACGAAACACAGAAATTGCATCCGAAATTAATAAAAAAGGCACAATGCCGACTTAAGTACAAGAGGACTGATACTCTAACATTCTATGATTTGAACCCCTCCTGTTGAGTCCAGTTTTAGATTCCGATGCTTAACTTCAGGTTTAATGTATCCCTTGGACCTTCTTATTTACGATGGAACACAGATATTGCATCCGAATTTAATAAAAACCGCACAATGCCGACTTAAGTACAAGAGGACTGATACTCTAACTTTCTATGATTTGAACCTCTCCTGTGAGTCCAGTTTTAGATTCCGATGCTTCACTTCAGGTTTACTGTATCCCTTGGACCCTCTTATTGACGATGAATCACAGAAATTGCATCCGAATTTAATACAAAAGGCACAATGCCGACTTAAGTACAAGAGGACTGAAACTCTAACTTTCTATGATTTGAACCTCTGCTGTGAGCCCAATTTTAGTTTCCGATGCTTCATTTCACGATTACTGTATCCCTTGGACCTTCTTATTGACGATGAAACACAAAAATTGCATCCGAATTTAATACAAGAGGCACAATGCCGACTTAAGTACAAGATGACTGAAACTCTAACTTTCTATGATTTGAACCTCTGCTGTGAGTCCAGTTTTAGTTTCCGATGCTTAACTTCAGGTTTACTGTATCCCTTGGACCTTCTTATTGACGATGAAACACAGATATTGCATCCGAATTTAATAAAAACCGCACAATGCCGACTTAAGTACAAGAGGACTGATACTCTAACTTTCTATGATTTGATCCCCTCCTGTGAGTCCACTTTTAGATTCCGATGCTTAACTTCAGGTTTACTGTATCCCTTGGACCTTCTTATTGACGATGAAACACAGAAATTGCATCCGAATTTAATACAAAAGGCACAATGCCGATTTAAGTACAAGAGGACTGATACTCTAACTTTCTATGATTTGAACCTCTCCTGTGAGTCCAGTTTTAGATTCCGATGCTTCACTTCAGGTTTACTGTATCCCTTGGACCCTCTTATTGACGATGAATCACAGAAATTGCATCCGAATTTAATACAAAAGGCACAATGCCGACTTAAGTACAAGAGGACTGAAACTCTAACTTTCTATGATTTGAACCTCTGCTGTGAGCCTAATTTTAGTTTCCGATGCTTCATTTCACGATTACTGTATCCCTTGGACCTTCTTATTGACGATAAATCACAAAAATTGCATACGAATTTAATACAAAAGGCACAATGCCGACTTAAGTACAAGAGGACTGATACTCTAACATTCTATGATATGAACCCCTCCTGTTGAGTCCAGTTTTAGATTCCGATGCTTAACTTCAGGTTTACTGTATCCCTTGGACCTTCTTATTGTCGATGAAACACCGAAATTGCATCCGAATTTAATAAAAGACGCACAATGCCGACTTAAGTACAAGAGGACTGATACTCTAACTTTCTATGATTTGATCCCCTCCTGTGAGTCCAGTTGTAGATTCAGATGCTTAACTTCTGGTTTACTGTGTCCCTTGGACCTTCTTATTGGCGATGAAACACAGAAATTGCATCCGAATTTAATACAAAAGGCACAATGCCGACATAAGTACAAGACTACTGAAACTCTAACTTTCTATGATTTGAACCTCTGCTGTGAGTCCAGTTTTAGTTTCCGATGCTTCACTTCAGGTTTACTGTATTCCTTGGACCTTCTTATTGACGATGAAACACAGAAATTGCATCCGAATTTAATACAAAAGGCACAATGCCGACTTAAGTACAAGAGGACTGAAACTCTAACTTTCTATGATTTGAACCTCTGCTGTGAGTCCAGTTTTAGTCTCCGATGCTTCACTTCAGGTTTACTGTATCCCTTGGACCTTCTTATTGACGATGAAACACAGAAATTGCATCCGAATTTAATACAAAAGGCACAATGCCGACTTAAGTAAAAGAGGACTGATACCCTAACTTTCTATGTTTTGAACCTCTCCTGTGAGTCCAGTTTTAGATTCCGATGCTTCACTTCGGGTTTCCTGTATCCCTTGGACCCTCTTATTGACGATGAAACACAGAAATTGCATCCGAATTTAATACAAAAGGCACAATGCCGACTTAAGTACACGAGGTCTGATACTCTAACTTTCTATGATTTGATCCTCTGCTGTGAGTCCAGTTTTAGTTTCCGATGCTTCACTTCAGGTTTACTGTATCCCTTGGACCTTCTTATTGATGATGAAACACAGAAATTGCATCCGAATTTAGTAAAAAAGGCACAATGCCGACTTAAGTACAAGAGGACTGATACTCTAACTTTCTATGATTTGAACCCCTCCTGTGAGTCCAGTTTTAGATTCCGATGCTTAACTTCAGGTTTACTGTATCCCTTGGACCTTCTTATTGACGATGAAACACAGAAATTGCATCCCAATTTAATAAAAACGACACAATGACGACTTAAGTACAAGAGGACTGATACTCTAACTTTCTATGATTTGAACCCCTCCTGTGAGTCCAGTTATAGTTTTCCGATGCTTCACTTAAGGTTTACTGTATCCCTTGGACCTTCTTATTGACGAAGAGACACAGAAATTCCATCCGAATTTAATAAAAAAGGCACAATGCCGACTTGAGTACAAGAGGACTGATACTCTAACTTTCTATGATTTGAACCCCTCCTGTGATTCCAGTTTTAGATCCGATGCTTAACTTCAGGTTTACTGTATCCCTTGGACCTTCTTATTGACGATGAAACACAAAAATTGCATCCGAATTTAATACAAGAGGCACAATGCCGACTTAAGTACAAGATGACTGAATCTCTAACTTTCTATGATTTGAACCTCTGCTGTGAGTCCAGTTTTAGTTTCCGATGCTTAACTTCAGGTTTACTGTATCCCTTGGACCTTCTTATTGACGATGAAACACAGATATTGCATCCGAATTTAATAAAAACCGCACAATGCCGACTTAAGTACAAGAGGACTGATACTCTAACTTTCTATGATTTGATCCCCTCCTGTGAGTCCAGTTTTAGATTCCGATGCTTAACTTCAGGTTTACTGTATCCCTTGGACCTTCTTATTGACGATGAAACACAGAAATTGCATCCGAATTTAATACAAAAGGCACAATGCCGACTTAAGTACAAGAGGACTGATACTCTAACTTTCTATGATTTGAACCTCTCCTGTGAGTCCAGTTTTAGATTCCGATGCTTCACTTCAGGTTTACTGTATCCCTTGGACCCTCTTATTGACGATGAATCACAGAAATTGCATCCGAATTTAATACAAAAGGCACAATGCCGACTTAAGTACAAGAGGACTGAAACTCTAACTTTCTATGATTTGAACCTCTGCTGTGAGCCTAATTTTAGTTTCCGATGCTTCTTTTCACGATTACTGTATCCCTTGGACCTTCTTATTGACGATGAATCACAAAAATTGCATACGAATTTAATACAAAAGGCACAATGCCGACTTAAGTACAAGAGGACTGATACTCTAACATTCTATGATATGAACCCCTCCTGTTGAGTCCAGTTTTAGATTCCGATGCTTAACTTCAGGTTTACTGTATCCCTTGGACCTTCTTATTGTCGATGAAACACCGAAATTGCATCCGAATTTAATAAAAGACGCACAATGCCGACTTAAGTACAAGAGGACTGATACTCTAACTTTCTATGATTTGATCCCCTCCTGTGAGTCCAGTTGTAGATTCCGATGCTTAACTTCTGGTTTACTGTGTCCCTTGGACCTTCTTATTGGCGATGAAACAGAAATTGCATCCGAATTTAATACAAAAGGCACAATGCCGACATAAGTACAAGACTACTGAAACTCTAACTTTCTATGATTTGAACCTCTGCTGTGAGTCCAGTTTTAGTTTCCGATGCTTCACTTCAGGTTTACTGTATTCCTTGGACCTTCTTATTGACGATGAAACACAGAAATTGCATCCGAATTTAATACAAAAGGCACAATGCCGACTTAAGTAAAAGAGGACTGATACCCTAACTTTCTATGTTTTGAACCTCTCCTGTGAGTCCAGTTTTAGACTCCGATGCTTCACTTCGGGTTTCCTGTATCCCTTGGACCCTCTTATTGACGATGAAACACAGAAATTGCATCCGAATTTAATACAAAAGGCACAATGCCGACTTAAGTACACGAGGTCTGATACTCTAACTTTCTATGATTTAATCCTCTGCTGTGAGTCCAGTTTTAGTTTCCGATGCTTCACTTCAGGTTTACTGTATCCCTTGGACCTTCTTATTGATGATGAAACACAGAAATTGCATCCGAATTTAATAAAAAAGGCACAATGCCGACTTAAGTACAAGAGGACTGATACTCTAACTTTCTATGATTTGAACCCCTCCTGTGAGTCCAGTTTTAGATTCCGATGCTTAACTTCAGGTTTACTGTATCCCTTGGACCTTCTTATTGACGATGAAACTCAGAAATTGCATCCCAATTTAATAAAAACGACACAATGACGACTTAAGTACTAGAGGACTGATACTCTAACTTTCTATGATTTGAACCCCTCCTGTGAGTCCAGTTATAGTTTTCCGATGCTTCACTTAAGGTTTACTGTATCCCTTGGACCTTCTTATTGACGATGAAACACAGAAATTGCATCCGAATTTAATACAAAAGGCACAATGCCGACTTAAGTACAAGAGGACTGATACTCTAACTTTCTATGATTTGAACCTCTCCTGTGAGTCCAGTTTTAGATTCCGATGCTTCACTTCAGGTTTACTGTATCCCTTGGACCCTCTTATTGACGATGAATCACAGAAATTGCATCCGAATTTAATACAAAAGGCACAATGCCGACTTAAGTACAAGAGGACTGAAACTCTAACTTTCTATGATTTGAACCTCTGCTGTGAGCCTAATTTTAGTTTCCGATGCTTCATTTCACGATTACTGTATCCCTTGGACCTTCTTATTGACGATGAATCACAAAAATTGCATACGAATTTAATACAAAAGGCACAATGCCGACTTAAGTACAAGAGGACTGATACTCTAACATTCTATGATATGAACCCCTCCTGTTGAGTCCAGTTTTAGATTCCGATGCTTAACTTCAGGTTTACTGTATCCCTTGGACCTTCTTATTGTCGATGAAACACCGAAATTGCATCCGAATTTAATAAAAGACGCACAATGCCGACTTAAGTACAAGAGGACTGATACTCTAACTTTCTATGATTTGATCCCCTCCTGTGAGTCCAGTAGTAGATTCCGATGCTTAACTTCTGGTTTACTGTGTCCCTTGGACCTTCTTATTGGCGATGAAACACAGAAATTGCATCCGAATTTAATACAAAAGGCACAATGCCGACATAAGTACAAGACTACTGAAACTCTAACTTTCTATGATTTGAACCTCTGCTGTGAGTCCAGTTTTAGTTTCCGATGCTTCACTTCAGGTTTACTGTATTCCTTGGACCTTCTTATTGACGATGAAACACAGAAATTGCATCCGAATTTAATACAAAAGGCACAATGCCGACTTAAGTACAAGAGGACTGAAACTCTAACTTTCTATGATTTGAACCTCTGCTGTGAGTCCAGTTTTAGTCTCCGATGCTTCACTTCAGGTTTACTGTATCCCTTGGACCTTCTTATTGACGATGAAACACAGAAATTGCATCCGAATTTATTACAAAAGGCACAATGCCGACTTAAGTAAAAGAGGACTGATACCCTAACTTTCTATGTTTTGAACCTCTCCTGTGAGTCCAGTTTTAGATTCCGATGCTTCACTTCGGGTTTCCTGTATCCCTTGGACCCTCTTATTGACGATGAAACACAGAAATTGCATCCGAATTTAATACAAAAGGCACAATGCCGACTTAAGTACACGAGGTCTGATACTCTAACTTTCTATGATTTGATCCTCTGCTGTGAGTCCAGTTTTAGTTTCCGATGCTTCACTTCAGGTTTACTGTATCCCTTGGACCTTCTTATTGATGATGAAACACAGAAATTGCATCCGAATTTAGTAAAAAAGGCACAATGCCGACTTAAGTACAAGAGGACTGATACTCTAACTTTCTATGATTTGAACCCCTCCTGTGAGTCCAGTTTTAGATTCCGATGCTTAACTACAGGTTTACTGTATCCCTTGGACCTTCTTATTGACGATGAAACACAGAAATTGCATCCCAATTTAATAAAAACGACACAATGACGACTTAAGTACTAGAGGACTGATACTCTAACTTTCTATGATTTGAACCCCTCCTGTGAGTCCAGTTATAGTTTTCCGATGCTTCACTTAAGGTTTACTGTATCCCTTGGACCTTCTTATTGACGAAGAGACACAGAAATTCCATCCGAATTTAATAAAAAAGGCACAATGCCGACTTGAGTACAAGAGGACTGATACTCTAACTTTCTATGATTTGAACCCCTCCTGTGATTCCAGTTTTAGATTCCGATGCTTAACTTCAGGTTTACTGTATCCCTTGGACCTTCTTATTGACGATGAAACACAGAAATTGCTTCCGAATTTAATACAAAATGCACAATGCCGACTTAAGTACAAGAGGACTGATGCTCTAACTTTCTATGATTTGAACCTCTCCTGTGAGTCCAGTTTTAGTTTCCGATGCTTCACTTAAGGTTTACTGTTTCCCTTGGACCTTCTTATTGACGATGAAACACAGATATTGCATCCGAAATTAATACAAAAGGCACAATGCCGACTTAAGTACAAGAGGACTGAAACTCTAATTTTCTATGATTTAAACCTCTGCTGTGAGTCCACTTTTAGTTTCCGATGCTTCACTTCACATTTACTGTATCCCTGGGACTTTCTTATTGACGACGAAACACAGAAATTGCATCCGAAATTAATAAAAAAGGCACAATGCCGACTTAAGTACAAGAGGACTGATACTCTAACATTCTATGATTTGAACCCCTCCTGTTGAGTCCAGTTTTAGATTCCGATGCTTAACTTCAGGTTTACTGTATCCCTTGGACCTTCTTATTTACGATGGAACACAGATATTGCATCCGAATTTAATAAAAACCGCACAATGCCGACTTAAGTACAAGAGGACTGATACTCTAACTTTCTATGATTTGAACCTCTCCTGTGAGTCCAGTTTTAGATTCCGATGCTTCACTTCAGGTTTACTGTATCCCTTGGACCCTCTTATTGACGATGAATCACAGAAATTGCATCCGAATTTAATACAAAAGGCACAATGCCGACTTAAGTACAAGAGGACTGAAACTCTAACTTTCTATGATTTGAACCTCTGCTGTGAGCCCAATTTTAGTTTCCGATGCTTCATTTCACGATTACTGTATCCCTTGGACCTTCTTATTGACGATGAAACACAAAAATTGCATCCGAATTTAATACAAGAGGCACAATGCCGACTTAAGTACAAGATGACTGAAACTCTAACTTTCTATGATTTGAACCTCTGCTGTGAGTCCAGTTTTAGTTTCCGATGCTTCACTTCAGGTTTACTGTATCCCTTGGACCTTCTTATTGACGATGAAACACAGAAATTGCTTCCGAATTTAATACAAATGGCACAATGCCGACTTAAGTACAAGAGGACTGAAACTGTAACTTTCTATGATTTGAACCTTTACTGTGAGTCCAGTTTAAGTTTCCGATGCTTCACTTCAGGTTTACTGTATCCCTCGGACCTTCTTATTGTCGATGAAACACAGAAATTGCATCCGAATTTAGTAAAAAATGCACAATGCCGACTTGAGTACAAGAGGACTGATACTCTAACTTTCTATGATTTGAACCCCTCCTGTGAGTCCAGTTTTAGATTCCAATGCTTAACTTCAGGTTTACTGTATCCCTTGGACCTCCTCATTGACAATGAAACACTAAATTGCATTCGAATTTAATACAAAAGGCACAATGCCGACATACGTACAAGAGGACTGAAACTCTAACTTTCTATGATTTGAACCTCTGCTGTGAGTCCAGTTTCAGTTTCCGATGCTTAACTTCTAGTTTACTGTATCCCTTGGACCTTCATATTGACGATGAAACACAGAAATTGCATCCGAATTTAATACAAAAGGCACAATGCAGACTTAAGTACAGGAGGACTGATACTCTAACTTTCTATGATTTGAACCTCTCCTGTGAGTCCAGTTTTAGATTCCGATGCTTCACTTCGGGTTTACTGTATCCCTTGGACCCTCTTATTGACGATGAAACACAGAAATTGCTTCCGAATTTAATACAAAAGGCACAATGCCGACTTACGTACAAGAGGACTGAAACTCTAACTTTCTACGATTTGAACCTCTGCTGTGAGTCCAGTTTTAGTTTCCGATGCTTAACTTCAGGTTTACTGTATCCCTTGGACCTTCTTATTGACGATGAAACACAGAAATTGCATCCGAATGTAATACAAAAGGCACAATGCCGACTTAAGTACAAGAGGACTGAAACTGTAACTTTCTATGTTTTGGACTTCTGCTGTGAGTCCAGTTTTAGTTTCCGATGCTTCACTTCAGGTTTACTGTATCCCTTGGACCTTCTTATCGACGATGAAACACAGAAATTACATCCGAATTTAATGCAAAAGGCACAATACCGACTTAAGTACAAGAGGACTGAAGCTGTAACTGTCTATGATTTGAACCTCTGCTGTGAGTCCAGTTTTAGTTTCCGATTCTTCACTTCTGGTTTACTGGATCCCTTGGACCATCTTATTGACGATGAGACACAGAAATTGCATCCGAATTTAATAAAAAAGGCACAATGCCGACTTAAGTACAAGAGGACTGATACTCTAACTTTCTATGATTTGAACCTCTCCTGTGAGTCCAGTTTTGGATTCCGATGCTTCACTTCGGGTTTACTGTATTTTTTGGACCCTCTTATTGACGATGAAACACAGAATTAGCATCCCAATTTAATACAAAAGGCACAATGCCGACTTAAGTACAAGAGGACTGAATCTCTAATTTTCTATGATTTGAACCTCTGCTGTGAATCCAGTTTTAGTTTCGATGCTTCACTTCAGGTTTACTGTATCCCTTGGACCTTCTTATTGACGATGAAACACAGAAATTGCATCCGAATTTAATACAAAAGGCACAATGCCGACTTAAGTACAAGAGGACTGAAACTCTAACTTTCTATGTTTTGAACCTCTGCTGTGAGTCCAGTTTTAGTTTCCGATGCTTCACTTCAGGTTTACTGTATCCCTTGGACCTTCTTATTGACGATGAAACACAGAAATTGCATCCGAATTAATTACTAAAGGAACAATGCCGACTTAAGTACAAGAGGACTGAAGCTCTAACTTTCTATGATTTGAACCTCTGCTGTGAGTCCAGTTTTAGTTTCCGATTCTCCAGTTCACATTTACTGTATCCCTGGGACCTTCTTATTGACGATGAAACACAGAAATTGCATCCGAATTTAATAAAAAAGGCACAATGCCGACTTAAGTACAAGAGGACTGCTACTCTAACTTTCTATGATTTGAACCCCTCCTATGAGTCCAGTTTTAGATTCCGATGCTTAACTTCAGGTTTACTGTATCCCTTGGACCTTCTTATTGACGATGAAACACAGAAATTGCATCCGAAATTAATAAAAAAGGCACAATGCAGACTTAAGTACAGGAGGACTGATACTCTAACTTTCTATGATTTGAACCTCTCCTGTGAGTCCAGTTTTAGATTCCGATGCTTCACTTCGGGTTTACTGTATCCCTTGGACCCTCTTATTGACGATGAAACACAGAAATTGCTTCCGAATTTAATACAAAAGGCACAATGCCGACTTACGTACAAGAGGACTGAAACTCTAACTTTCTACGATTTGAACCTCTGCTGTGAGTCCAGTTTTAGTTTCCGATGCTTAACTTCAGGTTTACTGTATCCCTTGGACCTTCTTATTGACGATGAAACACAGAAATTGCATCCGAATGTAATACAAAAGGCACAATGCCGACTTAAGTACAAGAGGACTGAAACTGTAACTTTCTATGTTTTGGACTTCTGCTGTGAGTCCAGTTTTAGTTTCCGATGCTTCACTTCAGGTTTACTGTATCCCTTGGACCTTCTTATCGACGATGAAACACAGAAATTACATCCGAATTTAATGCAAAAGGCACAATACCGACTTAAGTACAAGAGGACTGAAGCTGTAACTGTCTATGATTTGAACCTCTGCTGTGAGTCCAGTTTTAGTTTCCGATTCTTCACTTCTGGTTTACTGGATCCCTTGGACCATCTTATTGACGATGAGACACAGAAATTGCATCCGAATTTAATAAAAAAGGCACAATGCCGACTTAAGTACAAGAGGACTGATACTCTAACTTTCTATGATTTGAACCTCTCCTGTGAGTCCAGTTTTGGATTCCGATGCTTCACTTCGGGTTTACTGTATTTTTTGGACCCTCTTATTGACGATGAAACACAGAATTAGCATCCCAATTTAATACAAAAGGCACAATGCCGACTTAAGTACAAGAGGACTGAATCTCTAATTTTCTATGATTTGAACCTCTGCTGTGAATCCAGTTTTAGTTTCGATGCTTCACTTCAGGTTTACTGTATCCCTTGGACCTTCTTATTGACGATGAAACACAGAAATTGCATCCGAATTTAATACAAAAGGCACAATGCCGACTTAAGTACAAGAGGACTGAAACTCTAACTTTCTATGTTTTGAACCTCTGCTGTGAGTCCAGTTTTAGTTTCCGATGCTTCACTTCAGGTTTACTGTATCCCTTGGACCTTCTTATTGACGATGAAACACAGAAATTGCATCCGAATTAATTACTAAAGGAACAATGCCGACTTAAGTACAAGAGGACTGAAGCTCTAACTTTCTATGATTTGAACCTCTGCTGTGAGTCCAGTTTTAGTTTCCGATTCTCCAGTTCACATTTACTGTATCCCTGGGACCTTCTTATTGACGATGAAACACAGAAATTGCATCCGAATTTAATAAAAAAGGCACAATGCCGACTTAAGTACAAGAGGACTGCTACTCTAACTTTCTATGATTTGAACCCCTCCTATGAGTCCAGTTTTAGATTCCGATGCTTAACTTCAGGTTTACTGTATCCCTTGGACCTTCTTATTGACGATGAAACACAGAAATTGCATCCGAAATTAATAAAAAAGGCACAATGCCGACTTAAGTACAAGAGGACTGGTACTTTAACTTTCTATGTTTTGAACCCCTTCTGTGAGTCCAGTTTTAGATTCCGATGATTAACTTCAGGTTTACTGTATCCCTTGGACCTCCTTATTGACGATGAAACACAAAAATTGCATCCGAATGTAATACAAAAGGCACATTGCCGACTTAAGTACAGGAGGACTGAAACTCTAACTTTCCATGATTTGAACCACTGCTGTGAGACCAGTTTTAGATTCCGATGCTTAACTTCAGGTTTACTGTATCCCTTGGACCTTCTTATAGTCGTTGAAACACAGAAATTGGATCCGAATTTAATACAAAAGGCACAGTGCCGACTTAAGTACAAGAGGACTAATACTCTAACTTTCAATGATTTGAACCCCTCCTGTGAGTCCAGTTTCAGATTCCAATGCTTAACTTCTGGTTTACTGTATTCCTTGGACCTTCTTATTGACGATGAAACACAGAAATTGCATCCGAATTTAATACAAAAGGCACAATGCCGACTTAAGTACAAGAGGACTGTAACTCTAACTTTCTGTGATTTGAACCTCTGCTGTGAGTCCAGTTTTAGTTTCCGATGCTTCACTTCAGGTTTACTATATCCCTTGGATCCTCTCATTAACGATGAAAAACAGAAATTGCATCCGAATTTTATACAAAAGGCACAATGCCGACTTAAGTACAAGAGGACTGATACTCAAACTTTCTATGATTTGAACCTCTGCTGTGAGTCCAGTGTTAGTTTCCGATGCTTCACTTCAGGTTTACTGTATCCCTTGAACCTTCTTATTGACGATGAAACACAGAAATTGCATCCGAATTTAATACAAAAGGCACAATGCCGACTTAAGTACAAGAGGACAGAAACTGTAACTTTCTATGATTTGAACCTCTGCTGTGAGTCCAGTTTAAGTTTGCGATGCTTCACTTCAGGTTTACTGTATCCCTTGGACCTTCTTATTGACGATGAAACACAGAAATTGCATCCGAATTTAATACAAAAGGCACAATGCCGACTTAAGTACAAGAGGACTGATACTCTAACTTTCTATGATTTGAACCTGTGCTGTGAGTCCAGTTTTAGTTTCCGATGCTTCACTTCATAATTACTGTATCCCTTGGACCTTCTTATTGACGATGAAACACAGATATTGCATCCGAATTTAATAAAAAAGGCACAATGCCGACTTAAGTACAAGAGGACTGATACTCCAACATTCTATGATCTGAACCCCTCCTGTGAGTCCAGTTTTAGATTCCGATGCTTAACTTCAGGTTTACTGTATCCCTTGGACCTTCTTATTGACGATGAAACACAGAAATAGCATCCGAATTTAATAAAAACGACACAATGACGACTTAAGTACAAGAGGACTGATACTCTGACTTTCTATGATTTGAACCCCTCCTGTGAGTCCAGTTTTAGTTTCCGATGCTTCACTTCAGGTTTAATGTATCTCGTGGACCTTCTTACTGACGATGTAACACAGAAATTGCATCCGAATTTGATAAAAAAGGCACAATGCCGACTTAAGTACAAGAGGACTGATACTCTAACTTTCTATGATTTGAACCCCTCCTGTGAGTCCAGTTTTAGATTCCGATGCTTAACTTCAGGTTTACTGTATCCCTTGGAACTCCTCATTGACAATGAAACACAAAATTGCATTCGAATTTAATACAAAAGGCACAATGCCGACATACGTACAAGAGGACTGAAACTCTAACTTTCTATGATTTGAACCTCTGCTGTGAGTCCAGTTTCAGTTTCCGATGCTTAACTTCTGGTTTACTGTATCCCTTGGACCTTCATATTGACGATGAAACACAGAAATTGCATCCGAATTTAATACAAAAGGCACAATGCAGACTTAAGTACAGGAGGACTGATACTCTAACTTTCTATGATTTGAACCTCTCCTGTGAGTCCAGTTTTAGATTCCGATGCTTCACTTCGGGTTTACTGTATCCCTTGGACCCTCTTATTGACGATGAAACACAGAAATTGCTTCCGAATTTAATACAAAAGGCACAATGCCGACTTACGTACAAGAGGACTGAAACTCTAACTTTCTACGATTTGAACCTCTGCTGTGAGTCCAGTTTTAGTTTCCGATGCTTAACTTCAGGTTTACTGTATCCCTTGGACCTTCTTATTGACGATGAAACACAGAAATTGCATCCGAATTTAATACAAAAGGCACAATGCCGACTTAAGTACAAGAGGACTGAAACTGTAACTTTCTATGTTTTGGACTTCTGCTGTGAGTCCAGTTTTAGTTTCCGATGCTTCACTTCAGGTTTACTGTATCCCTTGGACCTTCTTATCGACGATGAAACACAGAAATTACATCCGAATTTAATGCAAAAGGCACAATGCCGACTTAAGTACAAGAGGACTGAAGCTGTAACTTTCTATGATTTGAACCTCTGCTGTGAGTCCAGTTTTAGTTTCCGATTCTTCACTTCTGGTTTACTGGATCCCTTGGACCATCTTATTGACGATGAGACACAGAAATTGCATCCGAATTTAATAAAAAAGGCACAATGCCGACTTAAGTACAAGAGGACTGATACTCTAACTTTCTATGATTTGAACCTCTCCTGTGAGTCCAGTTTTGGATTCCGATGCTTCACTACGGGTTTACTGTATTTTTTGGACCCTCTTATTGACGATGAAACACAGAATTAGCATCCCAATTTAATACAAAAAGCACAATGCCGACTTAAGTACAAGAGGACTGAATCTCTAATTTTCTATGATTTGAACCTCTGCTGTGAATCCAGTTTTAGTTTCGATGCTTCACTTCAGGTTTACTGTATCCCTTGGACCTTCTTATTGACGATGAAACACAGAAATTGCATCCGAATTTAATACAAAAGGCACAATGCCGACTTAAGTACAAGAGGACTGAAACTCTAACTTTCTATGTTTTGAACCTCTGCTGTGAGTCCAGTTTTAGTTTCCGATGCTTCACTTCAGGTTTACTGTATCCCTTGGACCTTCTTATTGACGATGAAACACAGAAATTGCATCCGAATTAATTACTAAAGGAACAATGCCGACTTAAGTACAAGAGGACTGAATCTCTAATTTTCTATGATTTGAACCTCTGCTGTGAATCCAGTTTTAGTTTCGATGCTTCACTTCAGGTTTACTGTATCCCTTGGACCTTCTTATTGACGATGAAACACAGAAATTGCATCCGAATTTAATACAAAAGGCACAATGCCGACTTAAGTACAAGAGGACTGAAACTCTAACTTTCTATGATTTGAACCTCTGCTGTGAGTCCAGTTTTAGTTTCCGATTCTCCAGTTCACATTTACTGTATCCCTGGGACCTTCTTATTGACGATGAAACACAGAAATTGCATCCGAATTTAATAAAAAAGGCACAATGCCGACTTAAGTACAAGAGGACTGCTACTCTAACTTTCTATGATTTGAACCCCTCCTATGAGTCCAGTTTTAGATTCCGATGCTTAACTTCAGGTTTACTGTATCCCTTGGACCTTCTTATTGACGATGAAACACAGAAATTGCATCCGAAATTAATAAAAAAGGCACAATGCCGACTTAAGTACAAGAGGACTGGTACTTTAACTTTCTATGTTTTGAACCCCTTCTGTGAGTCCAGTTTTAGATTCCGATGATTAACTTCAGGTTTACTGTATCCCTTGGACCTCCTTATTGACGATGAAACACAAAAATTGCATCCGAATGTAATACAAAAGGCACATTGCCGACTTAAGTACAGGAGGACTGAAACTCTAACTTTCCATGATTTGAACCACTGCTGTGAGACCAGTTTTAGATTCCGATGCTTAACTTCAGGTTTACTGTATCCCTTGGACCTTCTTATAGTCGTTGAAACACAGAAATTGGATCCGAATTTAATACAAAAGGCACAGTGCCGACTTAAGTACAAGAGGACTAATACTCTAACTTTCAATGATTTGAACCCCTCCTGTGAGTCCAGTTTCAGATTCCAATGCTTAACTTCTGGTTTACTGTATTCCTTGGACCTTCTTATTGACGATGAAACACAGAAATTGCATCCGAATTTAATACAAAAGGCACAATGCCGACTTAAGTACAAGAGGACTGTAACTCTAAATTTCTGTGATTTGAACCTCTGCTGTGAGTCCAGTTTTAGTTTCCGATGCTTCACTTCAGGTTTACTATATCCCTTGGATCCTCTTGTTAACGATGAAAAACAGAAATTGCATCCGAATTTTATACAAAAGGCACAATGCCGACTTAAGTACAAGAGGACTGATACTCAAACTTTCTATGATTTGAACCTCTGCTGCGAGTCCAGTGTTAGTTTCCGATGCTTCACTTCAGGTTTACTGTATCCCTTGAACCTTCTTATTGACGATGAAACACAGAAATTGCATCCGAATTTAATACAAAAGGCACAATGCCGACTTAAGTACAAGAGGACAGAAACTGTAACTTTCTATGATTTGAACCTCTGCTGTGAGTCCAGTTTAAGTTTGCGATGCTTCACTTCAGGTTTACTGTATCCCTTGGACCTTCTTATTGACGATGAAACACAGAAATTGCATCCGAATTTAATACAAAAGGCACAATGCCGACTTAAGTACAAGAGGACTGATACTCTAACTTTCTATGATTTGAACCTGTGCTGTGAGTCCAGTTTTAGTTTCCGATGCTTCACTTCATAATTACTGTATCCCTTGGACCTTCTTATTGACGATGAAACACAGATATTGCATCCGAATTTAATAAAAAAGGCACAATGCCGACTTAAGTACAAGAGGACTGATACTCCAACATTCTATGATTTGAACCCCTCCTGTGAGTCCAGTTTTAGATTCCGATGCTTAACTTCAGGTTTACTGTATCCCTTGGACCTTCTTATTGACGATGAAACACAGAAATAGCATCCGAATTTAATAAAAACGACACAATGACGACTTAAGTACAAGAGGACTGATACTCTAACTTTCTATGATTTGAACCCCTCCTGTGAGTCCAGTTTTAGTTTCCGATGCTTCACTTCAGGTTTAATGTATCTCGTGGACCTTCTTACTGACGATGTAACACAGAAATTGCATCCGAATTTGATAAAAAAGGCACAATGCCGACTTAAGTACAAGAGGACTGATACTCTAACTTTCTATGATTTGAACCCCTCCTGTGAGTCCAGTTTTAGATTCCGATGCTTAACTTCTGGTTTACTGTATCCCTTGGACCTTCCTGTTGACGATGAAACACAGAAATTGCATCCGAATTTAATACAAAAGGCACAATGCCGACTTAAGTACAAGGGGACTGAAACTCTAACTTTATATGATTTGAACCTCTGCTGTGAGTCCAGTTTAAGGTTCCGATGTTTCACTTCAGGTTTACTGTATCCCTGGGACCTTCTTATTGACGATGAAACACAGAAATTGCATCCGAATTTAATAAAAAAGGCACAATGCCGACTTAAGTACAAGAGGACTGATACTCTAACATTCTATGATTTGAACCCCTCCTGTTGAGTCCAGTTTTAGATTCCGATGCTTAACTTCAGGTTTACTGTATCCCTTGGACCTACTTATTGACGATGAAACACAGAAATTGCATCCGAATTTAATAAAAAAGGCACAATGCCGACTTAAGTACAAGAGGACTGATACTCTAACTTTCTATGATTTGAACCCCTCCTGTGAGTCCAGTTTTAGATTCCGATGCTTAACTTCTGGTTTACTGTATCCCTTGGACCTTCCTGTTGACGATGAAACACAGAAATTGCATCCGAATTTAATACAAAAGGCACAATGCCGACTTAAGTACAAGAGGACTCATACTCTAACTTTCTATGATTTGAACCTCTGCTGTGAGTCCAGTTTTAGTTTCCGATGCTTCACTTCAGGTTTACTGTATCCCTTGAAACTTCTTATTGACGATGAAACACAGAAATTGCATCCGAATTTAATACAAAAGGCACAATGCCGACTTAAGTACAAGAGGACTGAAACTGTAACTTTCTATGATTTGAACCTCTGCTGTGAGTCCAGTTTAAGTTTGCGATGCTTCACTTCAGGTTTACTGTATCCCTTGGACCTTCTTATTGACGATGAAACACAGAAATTGCATCCGAATTTAATACAAAAGGCACAATGCCGACTTAAGTACAAGAGGACTGATACTCTAACTTTCTATGATTTGAACCTCTGCTGTGAGTCCAGTTTTAGTTTCCGATGCTTCACTTCATAATTACTGTATCCCTTGGACTTTCTTATTGACGATGAAACACAGATATTGCATCCGAATTTAATAAAAAAGGCACAATGCCGACTTAAGTACAAGAGGACTGATACTCCAACATTCTATGATTTGAACCCCTCCTGTGAGTCCAGTTTTAGATTCCGATGCTTAACTTCAGGTTTACTGTATCCCTTGGACCTTCTTATTGACGATGAAACACAGAAATAGCATCCGAATTTAATAAAAACGACACAATGACGACTTAAGTACAAGAGGACTGATACTCTAACTTTCTATAATTTGAACCCCTCCTGTGAGTCCAGTTTTAGTTTCCGATGCCTCACTTCAGGTTTACTGTATCTCTTGGACCTTCTTACTGACGATGAAACACAGAAATTGCATCCGAATTTGATAATAAAGGCACAATGCCGACTTAAGTACAAGAGGACTGATACTCTAACTTTCTATGATTTGAACGCCTCCTGTGAGTCCAGTTTTAGATTCCGATGCTTAACATCTGGTTTACTGTATCCCTTGGACCTTCCTATTGACGATGAAACACAGAAATTGCATCCGAATTTGATAAAAAAGGCACAATGCCGACTTAAGTACAAGAGGACTGATACTCAAACTTTCTATGATTTGAACCCCTCCTGTGAGTCCAGTTTTAGATTCCGATGCTTAACTTCTGGTTTACTGTATCCCTTGGACCTTCCTATTGACGATGAAACACAGAAATTGCATCCGAATTTAATACAAAAGGCACAATGCCGACTTAAGTACAAGGGGACTGAAACTCTAACTTTATATGATTTGAACCTCTGCTGTGAGTCCAGTTTAAGTTTCCGATGTTTCACTTCAGCTTTACTGTATCCCTGGGACCTTCTTATTGACGATGAAACACAGAAATTGCATCCGAATTTAATAAAAAAGGCACAATGCCGACTTAAGTACAAGAGGACTGATACTCTAACATTCTATGATTTGAACCCCTCCTGTTGAGTCCAGTTTTAGATTCCGATGCTTAACTTCAGGTTTACTGTATCCCTTGGACCTTCTTATTGACGATGAAACACAGAAATTGCATCCGAATTTAATAAAAAAGGCACTATGCCGACTTAAGTACAAGAGGACTGATACTCTAACTTTCTATGATTTGAACCCCTCCTGTGAGTCCAGTTTTAGATTCCGATGCTTAACTTCAGGTTTACTGTATCCCTTGGACCTTCTTATTGACGATGAAACACAGAAATTGCATCCGAAATTAATAAAAAAGGCACAATGCCGACTTAAGTACAACAGGACTGGTACTTTAACTTTCAATAATTTGAACCCCTCCTGTGAGTCCAGTTTTAGATTCCGATGCTTAACTTCAGGTTTACTGTATCCCTTGGACCTTCTTATTGACGATGAAACACAGTTATTGCATCCGAATTTAATAAAAAAGGCACAATGCCGACTTAAGTACAAGAGGACCGATACTCCAACTTTCTATGATTTGAACCCCTCCTGTGAGTCCAGTTTTAGATTCCGATGCTTAACTTCAGGTTTACTGTGTCCCTTGGACCTTCTTAGTGACGATGAAACACAGAAATTGCATCCAAATTTAATTAAAAACGACACAATGACGACTTAAGTACAAGAGGACTGATACTCTAACTTTCTATGATATGAATCCATCCTGTGAGTCCAGTTTTAGTTTCCGATGCTTCACTTCAGGTTTACTGTATCCCTTGGACCTTCTTATTGACGATGAAACACAGAAATTGGATCCGAATTTAATACAAAAGGCACAATGCCGACTTAAGTACAAGGGGACTGATACTCTAACTTTCTATGATTTGAACCTCTGCTGTGAGTCCAGTTTTAGTTTCGGATGCTTCACTTCTGGTTTACTGTATTCCTTGGACCTTCTTATTGACGATGAAACACAGAAATTGCATCCGAATTTAATACAAAAAGCACAATGCCGACTTAAGTACAAGAGGACTGAAACTGTAACTTTCTATGATTTGAACCCCTGCTGTGAGTCCAGTTTAAGTTTGCGATGCTTAACTTCAGGTTTACTGTATCCCTTGGACCTTCTTATTGACGATGAAACACAGAAATTGCATCCGCATTTAATTAAAAACGACACAATGACGACGTAAGTACAAGAGGACTGATACTCTAACTTTCTATGATTTGAACCCCTCCTGTGAGTCCAGTTTTAGTTTCCGATGCTTCACTTCAGGTTAACTGTATCCCTTGGACCTTCTTACTGACGATGAAACACAGAAATTGGATCCGAATTTAATACAAAAGGCACAATGCCGACTTAAGGACAAGGGGACTGATACTCTAACTTTCTATGATTTGAACCCCTCCAGTGAGTCCAGTTTCAAATTCCGATGCTTAACTTCTGGTTTACTGTATCCCTTGGACGGTCTTATTGACGATGAAACACAGAAATTGCATCCGAATTTAATACAAAAGGCACAATGCCGACTTAAGTACAAGAGGACTGTAACTCTAACTTTCTGTGATTTGAACCTCTGCTGTGAGTCCAGTTTTAGTTTCCGATGCTTCACTTCAGGTTTACTATATCCCTTGGATCTTCTTATTGACGATGAAAAACAGAAATTGCATCCGAATTTAATACAAAAGGCACAATGCCGACTTAAGTACAAGAGGACTAAAACTCTAACTTTCTATGATTTGAACCTCTGCTGTGAGTCCAGTTTTAGTTTCCGATGCTTCACTTTGGGTTTACTGTATCCCTTGGACCTTCTTATTGACGATGAAACACAGAAATTGCATCCGAATTTAATACAAAAGGCACAATGCCGACTTAAGTACAAGAGGACTGAAACTGTAACTTTCTATGATTTGAACCTCTGCTGTGAGTCCAGTTTAAGTTTGCGATGCTTCACTTCAGGTTTACTGTATCCCTTGGACCTTCTTATTGACGATGAAACACAGAAATTGCATCCGAATTAAATACAAAAGGCACAATGCCGACTTAAGTACAAGAGGACTGATACTCTAACTTTCTATGATTTGAACCTCTGCTGTGAGTCCAGTTTTAGTTTCCGATGCTTCACTTCAGAATTACTGTATCCCTTGGACCTTCTTATATACGATGAAACACAGATATTGCATCCGAATTTAATAAAAAGGGCACAATGCCGACTTAAGTACAAGAGGACTGATACTCCAACTTTCTATGATTTGAACCCCTCCTGTGAGTCCAGTTTTAGATTCCGATGCTTAACTTCAGGTTTACTGTATCCCTTGGACCTTCTTATTGACGATGAAACACAGAAATTGCATCCGAATTTAATAAAAACGACACAATGACGACTCAAGTACAAGAGGTCTGATAATCTAACTTTGTATGATTTGAACCCCTCCTGTGAGTTCAGTTTCAGTTTCCGATGCTTCACTTCAGGTTTACTGTATCCCTTGGACCTTCTTACTCACGATGAGACACAGAAATTGCATCCGAATTTAATAAAAAAGGCACAATGCCGACTTAAGTACAAGAGGACTGATACTCTAACTTTCTATGATTTGAACCCCTCCTGTGAGTCCAGTTAGAGATTCCGATGCTTAACTTCTGGTTTACTGTATCCCTTGGACCGTCTTATTGACGGTGAAACACAGAAATTGCATCCGAATTTAATACAAAAGGCACAATGCCGACTTCAGTACAAGAGGACTGTAACTCTAACTTTCTATGATTTGAACCTCTGCTGTGAGTCCAGTTTTAGTTTCCGATGCTTCACTTCAGGTTTTTTATATCCCTTGGATCTTCTTATTGACGATGAAAAACAGAAATTGCATCCGAATTTAATACAAAAGGCACAATGCCGACTTAAGTACAAGAGGACTAAAACTCTAACTTTCTATGATTTGAACCTCTGCTGTGAGTCCAGTTTTAAATTCCGATGCTTCACTTCAGGTTTACTGTATCGCTTGGACCTTCTTATTGACGATGAAACACAGAAATTGCATTCGAATTTAATACAAAAGTCACAATGCCGACTTAAGTACATGAGGACTGAAACTGTAACTTTCTATGATTTGAACCTCTGCTGTGAGTCCAGTTTAAGTTTGCGATGCTTCACTTCAGGTTTACTGTATCCCTTGGACCTTCTTATTGACGATGAAACATAGAAATTGCATCCGAATTTAATACAAAAGGGTCAATGCCGACTTAAGTACAAGAGGACTGATACTCTAACTTTCTATGATATGAACCCCTGCTGTGAGTCCAGTTTTAGTTTCCGATGCTTCACTTCAGAATTACTGTATCCCTTGAACCATCTTATTGACGACGAAACACAGATATTGCATCCGAATTTAATAAAAAAGGCACAATGTCGATTTAAGTACAAGAGGACTGATACTCCAACTTTCTATGATTTGAACGCCTCCTGTGAGTCCAGTTTTAGATTCCGATGCTTAACTTCAGGTTTACTGTATCCCTTGGACCTTCTTATTGACGATGAAACACAGAAATTGCATCCGAATTTAATAAAAACGACACAATGACGACTCAAGTACAAGAGGTCTGATAATCTAACTTTGTATGATTTGAAAACCTCCTGTGAGTTCAGTTTCAGTTTCCGATGCTTCACTTCAGGTTTACTGTATCCCTTGGACTTTCTTACTCACGATGAAACACAGAAATTGCATCCGAATTTAATAAAAAAGGCACAATGCCGACTTAAGTACAAGAGGACTGATACTCTAACTTTCTATGATTTGAACCCCTCCTGTGAGTCCAGTTAGAGATTCCGATGCTTAACTTCTGGTTTACTGTATCCCTTGGACCGTCTTATTGACGATGAAACACAGAAATTGCATCCGAATTTAATACAAAAGGCACAATGCCGACTTAAGTACAAGAGGACTAAAACTCTAACTTTCTATGATTTGAACCTCTGCTGTGAGTCCAGTTTTAAATTCCGATGCTTCACTTCAGGTTTACTGTATCGCTTGGACCTTCTTATTGACGATGAAACACAGAAATTGCATTCGAATTTAATACAAAAGGCACAATGCCGACTTAAGTACAAGAGGACTGAAACTGTAACTTTCTACGATTTGAACCTCTGCTGTGAGTCCAGTTTAAGTTTGCGATGCTTCACTTCAGGTTTACTGTATCCCTTGCACCTTCTTATTGACGATGAAACATAGAAATTGCATCCGAATTTAATACAAAAGGCCCAATGCCGACTTAAGTACAAGAGGACTGATACTCTAACTTTCTATGATATGAACCTCTGCTGTGAGTCCAGTTTTAGTTTCCGATGCTTCACTTCAGAATTACTGTATCCCTTGGACCTTCTTATTGACGACGAAACACAGATATTGCATCCGAATTTAATAAAAAAGGCACAATGCCGATTTAAGTACAAGAGGACTGATACTCCAACTTTCTATGATTTGAACCCCTCCTGTGAGTCCAGTTTTAGATTCCGATGCTTAACTTCAGGTTTACTGTATCCCTTGGACCTTCTTATTGACGATGAAACACAGAAATTGCATCCGAACTTCATAAAAACGACACAATGACGACTCAAGTACAAGAGGTCTGATAATCTAACTTTGTATGATTTGATCCCCTCCTGTGAGTTCAGTTTCAGTTTCCGATGCTTCACTTCAGGTTTACTGTATCCCTTGGACCTTCTTACTCACGATGAAACACAGAAATTGCATCCGAATTTAATAAAAAAGGCACAATGCCGACTTAAGTACAAGAGGACTGATACTCTAACTTTCTATGATTTGAACCCCTCCTGTGAGTCCAGTTAGAGATTCCGATGCTTAACTTCTGGTTTACTGTATCCCTTGGACCGTCTTATTGACGATGAAACACAGAAATTGCATCCGAATTTAATACAAAAGGCACAATGCCGACTTAAGTACAAGAGGACTGTAACTCTAACTTTCTATGATTTGAACCTCTGCTGTGAGTCCAGTTTTAGTTTCCGATGCTTCACTTCAGGTTTTTTATTTCCCTTGGATCTTCTTATTGACGATGAAAAACAGAAATTGCATCCGAATTTAATACAAAAGGCACAATGCCGACTTAAGTACAAGAGGACTAAAACTCTAACTTTCTATGATTTGAACCTCTGCTGTGAGTCCAGTTTTAATTTCCGATGCTTCACTTCAGGTTTACTGTATCCCTTGGACCTTCTTATTGACGATGAAACACAGAAATTGCATTCGAATTTAATACAAAAGGCACAATGCCGACTTAAGTACAAGAGGACTGAAACTGTAACTTTCTATGATTTGAACCTCTGCTGTGAGTCCAGTTTAAGTTTGCGATGCTTCACTTCAGGTTTACTGTATCCCTTGGACCTTCTTATTGACGATGAAACATAGAAATTGCATCCGAATTTAATACAAAAGGCACAATGCCGACTTAAGTACAAGAGGACTGATACTCTAACTTTCTATGATATGAACCTCTGCTGTGAGTCCAGTTTTAGTTTCCGATGCTTCACTTCAGAATTACTGTATCCCTTGGACCTTCTTATTGACGACGAAACACAAATATTGCATCCGAATTTAATAAAAAAGGCACAATGCCGATTTAAGTACAAGAGGACTGATACTCCAACTTTCTATGATTTGAACCCCTACTGTGAGTCCAGTTTTAGATTCCGATGCTTAACTTCAGGTTTACTGTACCCCTTGGACCTTCTTATTGACGATGAAACACAGAAATTGCATCCGAATTTAATAAAAACGACACAATGACGACTTAAGTACAAGAGGACTGATAATCTAACTTTGTATGATTTGAACCCCTCCTGTGAGTCCAGTTTTAGATTCCGATGCTTAACTTCTGGTTTACTGTATCCCTTGGACCTTCCTATTGGCGATGAAACACAGAAATTGCATCCGAATTTAATACAAAAGGCACAATGCCGACTTAAGTACAGGGGGACTGAAACTCTAACTTTATATGATTTGAACCTCTGCTGTGAGTCCAGTTTAAGGTTCCGATGTTTCACTTCAGGTTTACTGTATCCCTTGGACCTTCTGATTGACAATGAAAAACAGAAATTGCATCCGAATTTAATACAAAAGGCACAATGCCGACTTAAGTACAAGAGGACTGATACTCTAACTTTCTATGATTTGAACCTCTGCTGTGAGTCCAGCTTTAGTTTCTGATGCTTCACTTCAGGTTTACTGTATCCCTTGGACCATCTTATTGACGATAAAACACAGAAATTGCATCCGAATTTAATAAAAAAGACACAATGCCGACTTAAGTACAAGAGGACTGATACTCTAACTTTATATGATTTGAACCCCTCCTGTGAGTCCAGTTTTAGATTCCGTTGCTTAACTTCAGTTTTACTGTATCCCTTAGACCTTCTTATTGACGATGAAACACAGAAACTGCATCCGAATTTAATACAAAAGGCACAATGCCGACATAAGTACAAGAGGACTGAAGCTCTAACTTTCTATGATTTGAACCTCTTCTGTGAGTCCAGTTTTAGTTTCCGATGCTTCACTTCACATTTACTGTATCCCTGGGACCTTCTTATTGACGATGAAACACAGAAATTGCATCCGTATTTAATAAGAAAGGCACAATGCAGACTTAATTACAAGAGGACTGATACTCTAACATTCTATGATTTGAACCCCTCCTGTTGTGTCCAGTTTTAGATTCCGATGCTTAACTTCAGGTTTACTGTATCCCTTGGACCTTCTTATTGACGATGAAACACAGAAATTGCATCCGAATTTAATAAAAAAGGCACAATGCCGACTTAAGTACAAGAGGACTGTTACTCTAACTTTCTATGATTTGAACCTCTGCTGTGAGTCCAGTTTTAATTTCCGATGCTTCACTTCAGGTTTACTGTATCCCTTGGACCTTCTTATTGTCGATGAAACACATATATTGCATCCGAATTTAATACAAAAGGCACAATGCCGACTTAAGTACAAGAGGACTGAAACTGTAACTTTCTATGATTTGAACCTCAGCTATGAGACCAGTTTAAGTTTGCGATGCTTCACTTCAGGTTTACTGTATCCCTTGGACCTTCTTATTGACGATGAAACACAGAAATTGCATCCGAATTTAATACAAAAGGCACAATGCCGACTTAAGTACAAGAGGACTGATACTCTAACTTTCTATGATTTGAACCTCTGCTGTGAGTCCAGTTTTAGTTTCCGGTGCTTCACTTCAGAATTACTGTATCCCTTGGACCTTCTTATTGACGATGAAACACAGATATTGCATCCGAATTCAATAAGAAAGGCACAATGCCGACTTAAGTACAAGAGGACTGATACTCCTACTTTCTATGATTTGAACCCCTCCTGTGAGTCCAGTTTTAGATTCCGATGCTTAACTTCAGGTTCACTGTATCCCTTGGATATTCTTATTGACGATGAAACACAGAAAATGCATCCGAATTTAATAAAAACGACACAATGACGACTTAAGTACAAGAGGACTGATACTCTAACTTTCTATGATTTGAACCCCTCCTGTGAGTCCAGTTTTCGTTTCCGATGCTTCACTTCAGGTTTACTGTATCCCTTGGACATTCTTACTGACGATGAAACACAGAAATTGCATCCGAATTTAATAAAAAATGCACAATGCCGACTTAAGTACAAGAGGACTGATACTCTAACTTTCTATGATTTGAACCCCTCCTGTGAGTCCAGTTTTAGATTCCGATGCTTAACTTCAGTTTTACTGTATCCCTTGGACCTTCTTATTGACGATGAAACACAGAAATTGCATCCGAATTTAATAAAAAAGGCACAATGCCGACTTAAGTACAAGAGGACTGATACTCTAACTTTCTATTATTTGAACCCTTCCTGTGAGTCCAGTTTTAGATTCCGATGCTTAACTTCTGGTTTACTGTATCCCTTGGACCTTCTTATTGACGATGAAACACAGAAATTGCATCCGAATTTAATACAAAAAGCACAATGCCGACTTAAGTACAAGAGGACTGATACTCTAACTTTCTATGATTTGAACCTCTGCTGTGAGTCCAGCTTTAGTTTCTGATGCTTCACTTCAGGTTTACTGTATCTCTTGGACCATCTTATTGACGATAAAACACAGAAATTGCATCCGAATTTAATAAAAAAGGCACAATGCCGACTTAAGTACAAGAGGACTGATACTCTAACTTTCTATGATATGAACACCTCCTGTGAGTCCAGTTTTAGATTCCGTTGCTTAACTTCAGTTTTACTGTATCCCTTAGACCTTCTTATTGACGCCGCGTTCTACAGTTTATTAGTGACAGTGAAATGACGTCAGTCATTTGATTTTTTTTTTTTTTTTTTTTTTTTTGGGGGACAACCAACCCATTTCTATAGTGGATTTTTAAGCATTCCTTCTGCCTTTAGTTTCTCAAATTTTATGACTTTGTTCCCCTTGCTGCTGATTTTAAATTTCGTTCTTTTCCTGTTTCCTACGTCACGGGCTGGGCGCTAATGACCATAGAAGTTTTGCGCCCTAAAACCACAAAAAAAAAAAACCCCTCCTGTGAGTCCAGTTTTAGATTCCGATGCTTAACTTCAGGTTTACTGTATCCCTTGGACCTTCTTATTGACGATGAAACACAGAAATTGCATCCGAATTTAATAAAAAAGGCACAACGCCGACTTAAGTACAAGAGGACTGTTACTCTAACTTTCTATGATTTGAACCTCTGCTGTGAGTCCAGTTTTAGTTTCCGATGCTTCACTTCAGGTGTACTGTATCCCTTGGACCTTCTTATTGTCGATGAAACACATATATTGCATCCGAATTTAATACAAAAGGCACAATGCCGACTTAAGTACAAGAGGACTGAAACTGTAACTTTCAATGATTTGAACCTCTGCTATGAGTCCAGTTTAAGTTTGGGATGCTTCACTTCAGGTTTACTGTATCCCTTGGACCTTCTTATTGTCGATGAAACACAGAAATTGCATCCGAATTTAATACAAAAGGCACAATGAAGACTTAAGTACAAGAGGACTGATACTCTAACTTTCTATGATTTGAACCTCTGCTGTGAGTCCAGTTTTAGTTTCCTATGCTTCACTTCAGAATTACTGTATCCCTTGGACCTTCTTATTGACGATGAAACACAGATATTGCATCCGAATTTAATAAAAAAGGCACAATGCCGATTTAAGTACAAGAGGACTGATACTCTAACTTTCTATGATTTGAACCCCTCCTGTGAGTCCAGTTTTAGATTCCGTTGCTTAACTTCAGTTTTACTGTATTCCTTAGACCTTCTTATTGACGATGAAACACAGAAACTGCATCCGAATTTGATACAAAAGGCACAATGCCGACATAAGTACAAGAGGACTGATGCTCTAACTTTCTATGATTTGAACCTCTGCTGTGAGTCCAGTTTAAGTTTCCGATGTTTCGCATCAGGTTTACTGTATCCCTTGGACCTTCTTATTGACCATGAAAAACAGAAATTGCATCCGAATTTAATACAAAAGCACAATGCCGACTTAAGTGCAAGAGGACTGATACTCTAACTTTCTATGATTTGAACCTCTGCTGTGAGTCCAGCTTTAGTTTCTGATGCTTCACATCAGGTTAACTGTATCCCTTGGACCTTCTTATTGACGATGAAACATAGAAATTGCATCCGAATTTAATACAAAAGGCCCAATGCCGACTTAAGTACAAGAGGACTGATACTCTAACTTTCTATGATATGAACCTCTGCTGTGAGTCCAGTTTTAGTTTCCGATGCTTCACTTCAGAATTACTGTATCCCTTGGACCTTCTTATTGACGACGAAACACAGATATTGCATCCGAATTTAATAAAAAAGGCACAATGCCGATTTAAGTACAAGAGGACTGATACTCCAACTTTCTATGATTTGAACCCCTCCTGTGAGTCCAGTTTTAGATTCCGATGCTTAACTTCAGGTTTACTGTATCCCTTGGACCTTCTTATTGACGATGAAACACAGAAATTGCATCCGAATTTAATAAAAACGACACAATGACGACTCAAGTACAAGAGGTCTGATAATCTAACTTTGTATGATTTGAACCCCTCCTGTGAGTTCAGTTTCAGTTTCCGATGCTTCACTTCAGGTTTACTGTATCCCTTGGACCTTCTTACTCACGATGAAACACAGAAATTGCATCCGAATTTAATAAAAAAGGCACAATGCCGACTTAAGTACAAGAGGACTGATACTCTAACTTTCTATGATTTGAACCCCTCCTGTGAGTCCAGTTAGAGATTCCGATGCTTAACTTCTGGTTTACTGGATCCCTTGGACCGTCTTATTGACGATGAAACACAGAAATTGCATCCGAATTTAATACAAAAGGCACAATGCCGACTTAAGTACAATGGACTGTAACTCTAACTTTCTATGATTTGAACCTCTGCTGTGAGTCCAGTTTTAGTTTCCGATGCTTCACTTCAGGTTTTTTATATCCCTTGGATCTTCTTATTGACGATGAAAAACAGAAATTGCATCCGAATTTAATACAAAAGGCACAATGCCGACTTAAGTACAAGAGGACTAAAACTCTAACTTTCTATGATTTGAACCTCTGCTGTGAGTCCAGTTTTAATTTCCGATGCTTCACTTCAGGTTTACTGTATCCCTTGGACCTTCTTATTGACGATGAAACACAGAAATTGCATTCGAATTTAATACAAAAGGCACAATGCCGACTTAAGTACAAGAGGACTGAAACTGTAACTTTCTATGATTTGAACCTCTGCTGTGAGTCCAGTTTAAGTTTGCGATGCTTCACTTCAGGTTTACTGTATCCCTTGGACCTTCTTATTGACGATGAAACATAGAAATTGCATCCGAATTTAATACAAAAGGCACAATGCCGACTTAAGTACAAGAGGACTGATACTCTAACTTTCTATGATATGAACCTCTGCTGTGAGTCCAGTTTTAGTTTCCGATGCTTCACTTCAGAATTACTGTATCCCTTGGACCTTCTTATTGACGACGAAACACAAATATTGCATCCGAATTTAATAAAAAAGGCACAATGCCGATTTAAGTACAAGAGGACTGATACTCCAACTTTCTATGATTTGAACCCCTACTGTGAGTCCAGTTTTAGATTCCGATGCTTAACTTCAGGTTTCCTGTATCCCTTGGACCTTCTTATTGACGATGAAACACAGAAATTGCATCCGAATTTAATAAAAACGACACAATGACGACTTAAGTACAAGAGGACTGATAATCTAACTTTGTATGATTTGAACCCCTCCTGTGAGTCCAGTTTCAGTTTCCGATGCTTCACTTCAGGTTTACTGTATCCCTTGGACCTTCTTACTGACGCTGAAACACAGACATTGCATCCGAATTAAATAAAAAAGGCACAATGCCGACTTAAGTACAAGAGGACTGACACTCTAACTTTCTATGATTTGAACCCCTCCTGTGAGTCCAGTTTTAGATTCCGATGCTTAACTTCTGGTTTACTGTATCCCTTGGACCTTCCTATTGGCGATGAAACACAGAAATTGCATCCGAATTTAATACAAAAGGCACAATGCCGACTTAAGTACAAGGGGACTGAAACTCTAACTTTATATGATTTGAACCTCTGCTGTGAGTCCAGATTAAGTTTCCGATGTTTCACTTCAGGTTTACTGTATCCCTTGGACCTTCTTATTGACGATGAAAAACAGAAATTGCATCCGAATTTAATACAAAAGGCACAATGCCGACTTAAGTACAAGAGGACTGATACTCTAACTTTCTATGATTTGAACCTCTGCTGTGAGTCCAGCTTTAGTTTCTGATGCTTCACTTCAGGTTTACTGTATCCCTTGGACCATCTTATTGACGATAAAACACAGAAATTGCATCCGAATTTAATAAAAAAGACACAATGCCGACTTAAGTACAAGAGGACTGATACTCTAACTTTATATGATTTGAACCCCTCCTGTGAGTCCAGTTTTAGATTCCGTTGCTTAACTTCAGTTTTACTGTATCCCTTAGACCTTCTTATTGACGATGAAAAACAGAAACTGCATCCGAATTTAATACAAAAGGCACAATGCCGACATAAGTACAAGAGGACTGAAGCTCTAACTTTCTATGATTTGAACCTCTTCTGTGAGTCCAGTTTTAGTTTCCGATGCTTCACTTCACATTTACTGTATCCCTGGGACCTTCTTATTGACGATGAAACACAGAAATTGCATCCGTATCTAATAAGAAAGGCACAATGCAGACTTAAGTACAAGAGGACTGATACTCTAACATTCTATGATTTGAACCCCTCCTGTTAAGTCCAGTTTTAGATTCCGATGCTTAACTTCAGGTTTACTGTATCCCTTGGACCTTCTTATTGACGATGAAACACAGAAATTGCATCCGAATTTAATAAAAAAGGCACAATGCCGACTTAAGTACAAGAGGACTGTTACTCTAACTTTCTGTGATTTGAACCTCTGCTGTGAGTCCAGTTTTAATTTCCGATGCTTCACTTCAGGTTTACTGTATCCCTTGGACCTTCTTATTGTCGATGAAACACATATATTGCATCCGAATTTAATACAAAAGGCACAATGCCGACTTAAGTACAAGAGGACTGAAACTGTAACTTTCTATGATTTGAACCTCAGCTATGAGACCAGTTTAAGTTTGCGATGCTTCACTTCAGGTTTACTGTATCCCTTGGACCTTCTTATTGACGATGAAACACAGAAATTGCATCCGAATTTAATACAAAAGGCACAATGCCGACTTAAGTACAAGAGGACTGATACTCTAACTTTCTATGATTTGAACCTCTGCTGTGAGTCCAGTTTTAGTTTCCGGTGCTTCACTTCAGAATTACTGTATCCCTTGGACCTTCTAATTGACGATGAAACACAGATATTGCATCCGAATTCAATAAGAAAGGCACAATGCCGACTTAAGTACAAGAGGACTGATACTCCTACTTTCTATGATTTGAACCCCTCCTGTGAGTCCAGTTTTAGATTCCGATGCTTAACTTCAGGTTCACTGTATCCCTTGGATATTCTTATTGACGATGAAACACAGAAAATGCATCCGAATTTAATAAAAACGACACAATGACGACTTAAGTACAAGAGGACTGATACTCTAACTTTCTATGATTTGAACCCCTCCTGTGAGTCCAGTTTTCGTTTCCGATGCTTCACTTCAGGTTTACTGTATCCCTTGGACATTCTTACTGACGATGAAACACAGAAATTGCATCCGAATTTAATAAAAAATGCACAATGCCGACTTAAGTACAAGAGGACTGATACTCTAACTTTCTATGATTTGAACCCCTCCTGTGAGTCCAGTTTTAGATTCCGATGCTTAACTTCAGTTTTACTGTATCCCTTGGACCTTCTTATTGACGATGAAACACAGATATTGCATCCGAATTTAATAAAAAGGGCACAATGCCGACTTAAGTACAAGAGGACTGATACTCCAACTTTATATGATTTGAACCCCTCCTGTGAGTCCAGTTTCAGATTCCGATGCTTAACTTCAGGTTTACTGTATCCCTTGGACCTTCTTATTGACGATGATACACAGAAATTGCATCCGAATTTAATAAAAACGACACAATGACGACTTAAGTACAAGAGGACTGATAATCTAACTTTGAATGATTTGAACCCCTCCTGTGAGTCCAGTTTCAGTTTCCGATGCTTCACTTCAGGTTTACTGTATCCCTTTGACATTCTTACTGACGATGAAACACAGAAATTGCATCCGAATTTAATGAAAAAGGCACAATGCCGACTTAAGTACAAGAGGACTGATACTCTAACTTTCTATGATTTGAACCCTTCCTGTGGGTCCAGTTTTAGATTCCGATGCTTAACTTCTGGTTTACTGTATCCCTTGGACCTTCCTATTGACGATGAAACACAGAAATTGCATCTGAATTTAATACAAAAGGCACAATGCCGACATAAGTACAAGGGGACTGAAACTCTAACTTTATATGATTTGAACCTCTGCTGTGAGTCCAGTTTAAGTTTCCGATGTTTCACTTCAGGTTTACTGTATCCCTTGGACCTTCTTATTGACGATGAAACACATAAATTGCATCCGAATTTAATACAAAAAGCACAATGCCGACTTAAGTACAAGAGGACTGATACTCTAACTTTCTATGATTTGAACCTCTGCTGTGAGTCCAGCTTTAGTTTCTGATGCTTCACTTCAGGTTTACTGTATCCCTTGGACCATCTTATTGACGATAAAACACAGAAATTGCATCCGAATTTGATAAAAAAGGCACAATGCCGACTTAAGTACAAGAGGACTGATACTCTAACTTTCTATGATTTGAACACCTCCTGTGAGTCCAGTTTTAGATTCCGTTGCTTAACTTCAGTTTTACTGTATCCCTTAGACCTTCTTATTGACGATGAAACACAGAAACTGCATCTGAATTTAATACAAAAGGCACAATGCCGACATAAGTACAAGAGGATTGAAGCTCTAACTTTCTATGATTTTAACCTCTGCTGTGAGTCCAGTTTTAGTTTCCGATGCTTCACCTCACATTTACTGTATCCCTGGGACCTTCTTATTGACGATGAAACACAGAAATTTCATCCGTATTTAATAAGAAAGGCACAATGCCGACTTAAGTACAAGAGGACTGATACTCTAACATTCTATGATTTGAACCCCTCCTGTGAGTCCAGTTTTAGATTCCATTGCTTAACTTCAGGTTTACTGTATCCCTTGGACCATCTTATTGACGATGAAACACTAAAATTGCATCCGAATTTAATAAAAAAGGCACAACGCCGACTTAAGTACAAGAGGACTGTAACTCTAACTTTCTATGATTTGAACCTCTGCTGTGAGTCCAGTTTTAGTTTCCGATGCTTCACTTCAGGTGTACTGTATCCCTTGGACCTTCTTATTGTCGATGAAACACATATATTGCATCCGAATTTAATACAAAAGGCACAATGCCGACTTAAGTACAAGAGGACTGAAACTGTAACTATCTATGATTTGAACCTCTGCTATGAGTCCAGTTTAAGTTTGGGATGCTTCACTTCAGGTTTACTGTATCCCTTGGACCTTCTTATTGACGATGAAACACAGAAATTGCATCCGAATTTAATACAAAAGGCACAATGCCGACTTAAGTACAAGAGGACTGATACTCTAACTTTCTATGATTTGAACCTCTGCTGTGAGTCCAGTTTTAGTTTCCTATGCTTCACTTCAGAATTACTGTATCCCTTGGACCTTCTTATTGACGATGAAACACAGATATTGCATCCGAATTTAATAAAAAAGGCACAATGCCGATTTAAGTACAAGAGGACTGATACTCTAACTTTCTATGATTTGAACCCCTCCTGTGAGTCCAGTTTTAGATTCCGTTGCTTAACTTCAGTTTTACTGTATTCCTTAGACCTTCTTATTGACGATGAAACACAGAAACTGCATCCGAATTTGATACAAAAGGCACAATGCCGACATAAGTACAAGAGGACTGATGCTCTAACTTTCTATGATTTGAACCTCTGCTGTGAGTCCAGTTTAAGTTTCCGATGTTTCACTTCAGGTTTACTGTATCCCTTGGACCTTCTTATTGACGATGAAAAACAGAAATTGCATCCGAATTTAATACAAAAGCACAATGCCGACTTAAGTACAAGATGACTGATACTCTAACTTTCTATGATTTGAACCTCTGCTGTGAGTCCAGCTTTAGTTTCTGATGCTTCACTTCACATTTACTGTATCCCTTGGACCATCTTATTGACGATGAAACACAGAAATTGCATCCGTATTTAATAAGAAAGGCACAATGCAGACTTGAGTACAAGAGGACTGATACTCTAACATTCTATGATTTGAACCCCTCCTGTTGAGTCCAGTTTTAGATTCCGATGCTTAACTTCAGGTTTACTGTATCCCTTGGTCCTTCTTATTGACGATGAAACACAGAAATTGCATCCGAATTTAATAAAAAAGGCACAATGCCGACTTAAGTACAAGAGGACTGTTACTCTAACTTTCTATGATTTGAACCTCTGCTGTGAGTCCAGTTTTAATTTCCGATGCTTCACTTCAGGTTTACTGTATCCCTTGGACCTTCTTATTGTCGATGAAACACATATATTGCATCCGAATTTAATACAAAAGGCACAATGCCGACTTAAGTACAAGAGGACTGAAACTGTAACTTTCTATGATTTGAACCACAGCTATGAGACCAGTTTAAGTTTGCGATGCTTCACTTCAGGTTTACTGTATCCCTTGGACCTTCTTATTGACGATGAAACACAGAAATTGCATCCGAATTTAATACAAAAGGCACAATGCCGACTTAAGTACAAGAGGACTGATACTCTAACTTTCTATGATTTGAACCTCTGCTGTGAGTCCAGTTTTAGTTTCCGGTGCTTCACTTCAGAATTACTGTATCCCTTGGACCTTCTTATTGACGATGAAACACAGATATTGCATCCGAATTCAATAAGAAAGGCACAATGCCGACTTAAGTACAAGAGGACTGATACTCCTACTTTCTATGATTTGAACCCCTCCTGTGAGTCCAGTTTTAGATTCCGATGCTTAACTTCAGGTTCACTGTATCCCTTGGATATTCTTATTGACGATGAAACACAGAAAATGCATCCGAATTTAATAAAAACGACACAATGACGACTTAAGTACAAGAGGACTGATACTCTAACTTTCTATGATTTGAACCCCTCCTGTGAGTCCAGTTTTCGTTTCCGATGCTTCACTTCAGGTTTACTGTATCCCTTGGACATTCTTACTGACGATGAAACACAGAAATTGCATCCGAATGTAATAAAAAATGCACAATGCCGACTTAAGTACAAGAGGACTGATACTCTAACTTTTATGATTTAAACCCCTCCTGTGAGTCCAGTTTTAGATTCCGATGCTTAACTTCAGTTTTACTGTATCCCTTGGACCTTCTTATTGACGATGAAACACAGATATTGCATCCGAATTTAATAAAAAGGGCACAATGCCGACTTAAGTACAAGAGGACTGATACTCCAACTTTATATGATTTGAACCCCTCCTGTGAGTCCAGTTTCAGATTCCGATGCTTAACTTCAGGTTTACTGTATCCCTTGGACCTTCTTATTGACGATGAAACACAGAAATTGCATCTGAATTTAATACAAAAGGCACAATGCCGACATAAGTACAAGGGGACTGAAACTCTAACTTTATATGATTTGAACCTCTGCTGTGAGTCCAGTTTAAGTTTCCGATGTTTCACTTCAGGTTTACTGTATCCCTTGGACCTTCTTATTGACGATGAAACACAGAAATTGCATCCGAATTTAATACAAAAAGCACAATGCCGACTTAAGTACAAGAGGACTGATTAACTTTCTATGATTTGAACCTCTGCTGTGAGTCCAGCTTTAGTTTCTGATGCTTTACTTCAGGTTTACTGTATCCCTTGGACCATCTTATTGACGATAAAACACAGAAATTGCATCCGAATTTAATAAAAAAGGCACAATGCCGACTTAAGTACAAGAGGACTGATACTCTAACTTTCTATGATTTGAACACCTCCTGTGAGTCCAGTTTTAGATTCCGTTGCTTAACTTCAGTTTTACTGTATCCCTTAGACCTTCTTATTGACGATGAAACACAGAAACTGCATCTGAATTTAATACAAAAGGCACAATGCCGACATAATTACAAGAGGATTGAAGCTCTAACTTTCTATGATTTGAACCTCTGCTGTGAGTCCAGTTTTAGTTTCCGATGCTGCACTTCACATTTACTGTATCCCTGGGACCTTCTTATTGACGATGAAACACAGAAATTGCATCCGTATTTAATAAGAAAGGCACAATGCCGACTTAAGTACAAGAGGACTGATACTCTAACATTCTATGATTTGAACCCCTCCTGTGAGTCCAGTTTTAGATTCCGATGCTTAACTTCAGGTTTACTGTATCCCTTGGACCTTCTTATTGACGATGAAACACAGAAATTGCATCCGAATTTAATAAAAAAGGCACAACGCCGACTTAAGTACAAGAGGACTGTTACTCTAACTTTCTATGATTTGAACCTCTGCTGTGAGTCCAGTTTTAGTTTCCGATGCTTCACTTCAGGTGTACTGTATCCCTTGGACCTTCTTATTGTCGATGAAACACATATATTGCATCCGAATTTAATACAAAAGGCACAATGCCGACTTAAGTACAAGAGGACTGAAACTGTAACTTTCTATGATTTGAACCTCTGCTATGAGTCCAGTTTAAGTTTGGGATGCTTCACTTCAGGTTTACTGTATCCCTTGGACCTTCTTATTGACGATGAAACACAGAAATTGCATCCGAATTTAATACAAAAGGCACAATGCCGACTTAAGTACAAGAGGACTGATACTCTAACTTTCTATGATTTGAACCTCTGCTGTGAGTCCAGTTTTAGTTTCCTATGCTTCACTTCAGAATTACTGTATCCCTTGGACCTTCTTATTGACGATGAAACACAGATATTGCATCCGAATTTAATAAAAAAGGCACAATGCCGATTTAAGTACAAGAGGACTGATACTCTAACTTTCTATGATTTGAACCCCTCCTGTGAGTCCAGTTTTAGATTCCGTTGCTTAACTTCAGTTTTACTGTATTCCTTAGACCTTCTTATTGACGATGAAACACAGAAACTGCATCCGAATTTGATACAAAAGGCACAATGCCGACATAAGTACAAGAGGACTGATGCTCTAACTTTCTATGATTTGAACCTCTGCTGTGAGTCCAGTTAAGTTTCCGATGTTTCACTTCAGGTTTACTGTATCCCTTGGACCTTCTTATTGACGATGAAAAACAGAAATTGCATCCGAATTTAATACAAAAGCACAATGCCGACTCAAGTACAAGAGGACTGATACTCTAACTTTCTATGATTTGAACCTCTGCTGTGAGTCCAGCTTTAGTTTCTGATGCTTCACTTCAGGTTTACTGTATCCCTTGGACCATCGTATTGACGATAAAACACAGAAATTGCATCCGAATTTAATAAAAAAGGCACAATGCCGACTTAAGTACAAGAGGACTGATACTCTAACTTTCTATGATTTGAACCCCTCCTGTGAGTCCAGTTTTAGATTCCGTTGCTTAACTTCAGTTTTACTGTATTCCTTAGACCTTCTTATTGACGATGAAACACAGAAACTGCATCCGAATTTAATACAAAAGGCACAATGCCGACATAAGTACAAGAGGACTGTAACTCTAACTTTCTATGATTTGAACCTCTGCTGTGAGTCCAGTTTTAGTTTCCGATGCTTCACTTCACATTTACTGTATCCCTGGGACCTTCTTATTGACGATGAAACACAGAAATTGCATCCGTATTTAATAAGAAAGGCACAATGCAGACTTAAGTACAAGAGGACTGAAACTGTAACATTCTATGATTTGAATCTCAGCTATGGAACCAGTTTAAGTTTGCGATGCTTCACTTCAGGTTTACTCTATCCCTGGGACCTTCTTATTGACGATGAAACACAGAAATTGCATCCGAATTTAATACAAAAGGCACAATGCCGACTTAAGTACAAGAGGACTGATACTCTAACTTTCTATGATTTGAACCTCTGCTGTGAGTCCAGTTTTAGTTTCCGGTGCTTCACTTCAGAATTACTGTATCCCTTGGACCTTCTTATTGACGATGAAACACAGATATTGCATCCGAATTCAATTAGAAAGGCACAATGCCGACTTAAGTACAAGAGGACTGATACTCCAACTTTCTATGATTTGAACATCAGCTATGAGACCAGTTTAAGTTTGCGATGCTTCACTTCAGGTTTACTGTATCCCTTGGACCTTCTTATTGACGATGAAACACAGAAATTGCATCCGAATTTAATACAAAAGGCACAATGCCGACTTAAGTACAAGAGGACTGATACTCTAACTTTCTATGATTTGAACCGCTGCTGTGAGTCCAGTTTTAGTTTCCGGTGCTTCACTTCAGAATTACTGTATCCCTTGGGACCTTCTTATTGGACGATGAAACACAGATATTGCATCCGAATTCAATAAGAAAGGCACAATGCCGACTTAAGTACAAGAGGACTGATACTCCTACTTTCTATGATTTGAACCCTCCTGTGAGTCCAGTTTTAGATTCCGATGCTTAACTTCAGGTTCACTGTATCTCTTGGATATTCTTATTGACGATGAAACACAGAAAATGCATCCGAATTTAATAAAAACGACACAATGACGACTTAAGTACAAGAGGACTGATACTCTAACTTTCTATGATTTGAACCCCTCCTGTGAGTCCAGTTTTCGTTTCCGATGCTTCACTTCAGGTTTACTGTATCCCTTGGACATTCTTACTGACGATGAAACACAGAAATTGCATCCGAATTTAATAAAAAATGCACAATGCCGACTTAAGTACAAGAGGACTGATACTCTAACTTTCTATGATTTGAACCCCTCCTGTGAGTCCAGTTTTAGATTCCGATGCTTAACTTCAGTTTTACTGTATCCCTTGGACCTTCTTATTGACGATGAAACACAGATATTGCATCCGAATTTAATAAAAAGGGCACAATGCCGACTTAAGTACAAGAGGACTGATACTCCAACTTTATATGATTTGAACCCCTCCTGTGAGTCCAGTTTCAGATTCCGATGCAAACTTCAGGTTTACTGTATCCCTTGGACCTTCTTAATCACGATGATACACAGAAATTGCATCCGAATTTAATAAAAACGACACAATGACGACTTAAGTTACAAGAGGACTGATAATCTAACTTTGTATGATTTGAACCCCTCCTGTGAGTCCAGTTTCAGTTTCCGATGCTTCACTTCAGGTTTACTGTATCCCTTGGACCTTCTTACTGACGATGAAACACAGAAATTGCATCCGAATTTAATAAAAAAGGCACAATGCCGACTTAAGTACAAGAGGACTGATACTCTAACTTTCTATGATTTGAACCCTTCCTGTGAGTCCAGTTTTAGATTCCGATGCTTAACTTCTGGTTTACTGTATCCCTTGGACCTTCCTATTGACGATGAAACACAGAAATTGCATCTGAACTTAATACAAAAGGGCACAATGCCGACATAAGTACAAGGGGACTGAAACTCTAACTTTATATGATTTGAACCTCTGCTGTGAGTCCAGTTTAAGTTTCCGATGTTTCACTTCAGGTTTACTGTATCCCTTGGACCTTCTTATTGACGATGAAACACAGAAATTGCATCCGAATTTAATACAAAAAGCACAATGCCGACTTAAGTACAAGAGGACTGATACTCTAACTTTCTATGATTTGAACCTCTGCTGTGAGTCCAGCTTTAGTTTCTGATGCTTCACTTCAGGTTTACTGTATCCCTTGGACCATCTTATTGACGATAAAACACAGAAATTGCATCCGAATTTAATAAAAAAGGCACAATGCCGACTTAAGTACAAGAGGACTGATACTCTAACTTTCTATGATTTGAACACCTCCTGTGAGTCCAGTTTTAGATTCCGTTGCTTAACTTCAGTTTTACTGTATCCCTTAGACCTTCTTATTGACGATGAAACACAGAAAACTGCATCTGAATTTAATACAAAAGGCACAATGCCGACATAAGTACAAGAGGATTGAAGCTCTAACTTTCTATGATTTGAACCTCTGCTGTGAGTCCAGTTTTAGTTTCCGATGCTTCACTTCACATTTACTGTATCCCTGGTACCTTCTTATTGACGATGAAACACAGAAATTGCATCCGTATTTAATAAGAAAGGCACAATGCCGACTTAAGTACAAGAGGACTGATACTCTAACATTCTATGATTTGAACCCCTCCTGTGAGTCCAGTTTTAGATTCCGATGCTTAACTTCAGGTTTACTGTATCCCTTGGACCTTCTTATTGACGATGAAACACAGAAATTGCATCCGAATTTAATAAAAAAGGCACAACGCCGACTTAAGTACAAGAGGACTGTTACTCTAACTTTCTATGATTTGAACCTCTGCTGTGAGTCCAGTTTTAGTTTCCGATGCTTCACTTCAGGTGTACTGTATCCCTTGGACCTTCTTATTGTCGATGAAACACATATATTGCATCCGAATTTAATACAAAAGGCACAATGCCGACTTAAGTACAAGAGGACTGAAACTGTAACTTTCTATGATTTGAACCTCTGCTATGAGTCCAGTTTAAGTTTGGGATGCTTCACTTCAGGTTTACTGTATCCCTTGGACCTTCTTATTGACGATGAAACACAGAAATTGCATCCGAATTTAATACAAAAGGCACAATGCCGACTTAAGTACAAGAGGACTGATACTCTAACTTTCTATGATTTGAACCTCTGCAGTGAGTCCAGTTTTAGTTTCCTATGCTTCACTTCAGAATTACTGTATCCCTTGGACCTTCTTATTGACGATGAAACACAGATATTGCATCCGAATTTAATAAAAAAGGCACAATGCCGATTTAAGTACAAGAGGACTGATACTCTAACTTTCTATGATTTGAACCCCTCCTGTGAGTCCAGTTTTAGATTCCGTTGCTTAACTTCTGTTTTACTGTATTCCTTAGACCTTCTTATTGACGATGAAAACACAGAAACTGCATCCGAATTTGATACAAAAGGCACAATGCCGACATAAGTACAAGAGGACTGATGCTCTAACTTTCTATGATTTGAACCTCTGCTGTGAGTCCAGTTTAAGTTTCCGATGTTTCACTTCAGGTTTACTGTATCCCTTGGACCTTCTTATTGACGATGAAAAACAGAAATTGCATCCGAATTTAATACAAAAGCACAATGCCGACTTAAGTACAAGAGGACTGATACTCTAACTTTCTATGATTTGCACCTCTGCTGTGAGTCCAGCTTTAGTTTCTGATGCTTCACTTCAGGTTTACTGTATCCCTTGGACCATCTTATTGACGATAAAACACAGAAATTGCATCCGAATTTAATAAAAAAGGCACAATGCCGACTTAAGTACAAGAGGACTGATACTCTAACTTTCTATGATTTGAACCCCTCCTGTGAGTCCAGTTTTAGATTCCGTTGCTTAACTTCAGTTTTACTGTATTCCTTAGACCTTCTTATTGACGATGAAACACAGAAACTGCATCCGAATTTAATACAAAAGGCACAATGCCGACATAAGTACAAGAGGACTGTAGCTCTAACTTTCTATGATTTGAACCTCTGCTGTGAGTCCAGTTTTAGTTTCCGATGCTTCACTTCACATTTACTGTATCCCTGGGACCTTCTTATTGACGATGAAACACAGAAATTGCATCCGTATTTAATAAGAAAGGCACAATGCAGACTTAAGTACAAGAGGACTGAAACTGTAACTTTCTATGATTTGAATCTCAGCTATGGAACCAGTTTAAGTTTGCGATGCTTCACTTCAGGTTTACTCTATCCCTGGGACCTTCTTGTTGACGATGAAACACAGAAATTGCATCCGAATTTAATACAAAAGGCACAATGCCGACTTAAGTACAAGAGGACTGATACTCTAACTTTCTATGATTTGAACCTCTGCTGTGAGTCCAGTTTTAGTTTCCGGTGCTTCACTTCAGAATTACTGTATCCCTTGGACCTTCTTATTGACGATGAAACACAGATATTGCATCCGAATTCAATTAGAAAGGCACAATGCCGACTTAAGTACAAGAGGACTGATACTCCAACTTTCTATGATTTGAACCTCAGCTATGAGACCAGTTTAAGTTTGCGATGCTTCACTTCAGGTTTACTGTATCCCTTGGACCTTCTTATTGACGATGAAACACAGAAATTGCATCCGAATTTAATACAAAAGGACAATGCCGACTTAAGTACAAGAGGACTGATACTCTAACTTTCTATGATTTGAACCTCTGCTGTGAGTCCAGTTTTAGTTTCCGGTGCTTCACTTCAGAATTACTGTATCCCTTGGACCTTCTTATTGACGATGAAACACAGATATTGCATCCGAATTCAATAAGAAAGGCACAATGCCGACTTAAGTACAAGAGGACTGATACTCCTACTTTCTATGATTTGAACCCCTCCTGTGAGTCCAGTTTTAGATTCCGATGCTTAACTTCAGGTTCACTGTATCTCTTGGATATTCTTATTGACGATGAAACACAGAAAATGCATCCGAATTTAATAAAAACGACACAATGACGACTTAAGTACAAGAGGACTGATACTCTAACTTTCTATGATTTGAACCCCTCCTGTGAGTCCAGTTTTCGTTTTCCGATGCTTCACTTCAGGTTTACTGTATCCCTTGGACATTCTTACTGACGATGAAACACAGAAATTGCATCCGAATTTAATAAAAAATGCACAATGCCGACTTAAGTACAAGAGGACTGATACTCTAACTTTCTATGATTTGAACCCCTCCTGTGAGTCCAGTTTTTAGATTCCGATGCTTAACTTCAGTTTTACTGTATCCCTTGGACCTTCTTATTGACGATGAAACACAGATATTGCATCCGAATTTAATAAAAAGGGCACAATGCCGACTTAAGTACAAGAGGACTGATACTCCAACTTTATATGATTTGAACCCCTCCTGTGAGTCCAGTTTCAGATTCCGATGCTTAACTTCAGGTTTACTGTATCCCTTGGACCTTCTTAATGACGATGATACACAGAAATTGCATCCGAATTTAATAAAAACGACACAATGACGACTTAAGTACAAGAGGACTGATAATCTAACTTTGTATGATTTGAACCCCTCCTGTGAGTCCAGTTTTCAGTTTCCGATGCTTCACTTCAGGTTTACTGTATCCCTTGACCTTCTTACCGACGATGGAAACACAGAAATTGCATCCGAATTTAATAAAAAAGGCACAATGCCGACTTAAGTACAAGAGGACTGATACTCTAAACTTTCTATGATTTGAACCTCTGCTGTGAGTCCAGTTTTAATTTCCCGATGCTTCACTTCAGGTTTACTGTATCCCTTAGACCTTCTTATTGTCGATGAAACACATATATTGCATCCGAATTTAATACAAAAGGCACAATGCCGACTTAAGTACAAGAGGACTGAAACTGTAACTTTCTATGATTTGAACCTCAGCTAAGAGACCAGTTTAAGTTTGCGATGCTTCACTTCAGGTTTACTGTATCCCTTGGACCTTCTTATTGACGATGAAACACAGAAATTGCATCCGAATTTAATACAAAAGGCACAATGCCGACTTAAGTACAAGAGGACTGATACTCTAACTTTCTATGATTTGAACCTCTGCTGTGAGTCCAGTTTTAGTTTCCGGTGCTTCACTTCAGAATTACTGTATCCCTTGGACCTTCTTATTGACGATGAAAACACAGATATTGCATCCGAATTCAATAAGAAAGGCACAATGCGACTTAAGTACAAGAGGACTGATACTCCTACTTTCTATGATTTGAACCCCTCCTGTGAGTCCAGTTTTAGATTCCGATGCTTAACTTCAGGTTCACTGTATCCCTTGGATATTCTTATTGACGATGAAACACAGAAAATGCATCCGAATTTAATAAAAACGACACAATGACGACTTAAGTACAAGAGGACTGATACTCTAATTTTCTATGATTTGAACCCCTCCTGTGAGTCCAGTTTTCGTTTCCGATGCTTCACTTCAGGTTTACTGTATCCCTTGGACATTCTTACTGACGATGAAACACAGAAATTGCATCCGAATTTAATAAAAAATGCACAATGCCGACTTAAGTACAAGAGGACTGATACTCTAACTTTCTATGATTTGAACCCCTCCTGTGAGTCCAGTTTTAGATTCCGATGCTTAACTTCAGTTTTACTGTATCCCTTGGACCTTCTTATTGACGATGAAACACAGATATTGCATCCGAATTTAATAAAAAGGGCACAATGCCGACTGAAGTACAAGAGGACTGATACTCCAACTTTATTGTGAGTCCAGTTTCAGATTCCGATGCTTAACTTCAGTTTACTGTATCCCTTGGACCTTCTTATTGACGATGATACACAGAAATTGCATCCGAATTTATAAAAACGACACAATGACGACTTAAGTACAAGAGGACTGATAATCTAACTTTGTATGATTTGAACCCCTCCTGTGAGTCCAGTTTTAGTTTCCGATGCTTCATTCAGGTTTACTGTATCCCTTGGACCTTCTTACTGACGATGAAACACAGAAATTGCATCCGAATTTTATAAAAAAGGCACAATGCCGACTTAAGTACAAGAGGACTGATACTCTAACTTTCTATGATTTGAACCCTTCCTGTGAGTCCAGTTTTAGATTCCGATGCTTAACTTCTGGTTTACTGTATCCCTTGGACCTTCCTATTGACGATGAAACACAGAAATTGCATCTGAATTTAATACAAAAGGCACAATGCCGACTTAAGTACAAGGGGACTGAAACTCTAACTTTATATGATTTGAACCTCTGCTGTGAGTCCAGTTTAAGTTTGCGATGTTTCACTTCAGGTTTACTGTATCCCTTGGACCTTCTTATTGACGATGAAACACAGAAATTGCATCCGAATTTAATACAAAAGGCACAATGCCGACTTAAGTACAAGAAGGACTGATACTCTAACTTTCTATGATTTGAACCTCTGCTGTGAGTCCAGCTTCAGTTTCTGATGCTTCACTTCAGGTTTACTGTATTCCTTGGACCATCTTATTGACGATAAAACACAGAAATTGCATCCGAATTTAATAAAAAAGGCACAATGCCGACTTAAGTACAAGAGGACTGATACTCTAAACTTTCTATGATTTGAACCCCTCCTGTGAGTCCAGTTTTAGATTCCGTTGCTTAACTTCAGTTTTACTGTATCCCTTAGACCTTCTTATTGACGATGAAACACAGAAACTGCATCTGAATTTAATACAAAAGGCACAATGCCGACATAAGTACAAGAGGACTGAAGCTCTAACTTTCTATGATTTGAACCTCTGCTGTGAGTCCAGTTTTAGTTTCCGATGCTTCACTTCACATTTACTGTATCCCTGGGACCTTCTTATTGACGATGAAACACAGAAATTGCATCCGTATTTAATAAGAAAGGCACAATGCCGACTTAAGTACAAGAGGACTGATACTCTAACATTCTATGATTTGAACCCCTCCTGTGAGTCCAGTTTTAGATTCCGATGCTTAACTTCAGGTTTACTGTATCCCTTGGACCTCCTTATTGACGATGAAACACAGAAATTGCATCCGAATTTAATAAAAAGGCACAACGCCGACTTAAGTACAAGAGGACTGTTACTCTAACTTTCTATGATTTGAACCTCTGCTGTGAGTCCAGTTTTAGTTTCCGATGCTTCACTTCAGGTGTACTGTATCCCTTGGACCTTCTTATTGTCGATGAAACACATATATTGCATCCGAATTTAATACAAAAGGCACAATGCCGACTTAAGTACAAGAGGACTGAGACTGTAACTTTCTATGATTTGAACCTCTGCTATGAGTCCAGTTTAAGTTTGGGATGCTTCACTTCAGGTTTACTGTATCCCTTGGACCTCTTATTGACGATGAAACACAGAAATTGCATCCGAATTTAATACAAAAGGCACAATGCCGACTTAAGTACAAGAGGACTGATACTCTA